>NC_056737.1:1820233492-1820260992 GCF_019279795.1 Protopterus annectens | reverse complement strand
AAATGTTACCTCATATATACTGTATGACCGTTGTAAAAAAAAAAAAAAAAAAAAAAAAAAAACATTTCATTTTTTAAAACATTTTATTATTTCTCTTTTGTTTTTGCTCCTATCATATTTGTATATTACATATATTAACTAACTCTGTTTTGCCTATTGTATTGTATTGCCTATTGCTGTTTAAACTTGCAATAACCATTGGAGCTTTTCTCCCCGGGCATCTACTGAAAATGGACATATATCCAGTTGGACTAGCCCGGTCAACAAATGTAAAATAAAATAAATAAAATAAAAAATGAAGTGAATCCATATATATATATATATATATGTATGTGTGTGTGTGCGTATGTATATATATATATATATATATATATATATATATATATATATATATATATATATATATACACATATACACACACATATATATATATATATATATATATATATATATATATACACACACAGACACACACATATATATATATATATATATATATATATATATATATATATATATATACACACACACACACACACACACACAGATATATATATATATATACACACACACACACATATATATATATATATATATATATATATATATATATATATATATAGAGAGAGAGAGAGAGACACACACACTGTGTACATTAGGTATTATGGGACTGGGAGAAGCAAGGAAAGAGTAAGAGTAACAATGCACTAGTTGCTGTGCATATGTGGATGGTGAGAAGGAAGAGTGAGGGAGAGGGGATTACTTCCTCTTATCAAATGTTGTACTGTTTTCTGTTTGGAGGATTGGTTGCCTGGAAGGAAATGTTAATGTGGTAATTACATGAGGCTGCTTTGGTGGAAATTTTCACAGCTGGTATCTTTGACTACAAATTTAGCTGTGTACAGAAATCTCATGAGGAGGACACAGATCTGATTTTTGAAGGTAGGTACTCTCAAATATGGTGGAGGCCACAGTACAAGAGCTATGATGTATACTATGATTTGTTTTTTCTTTTGGTCACTAAAGATGGGGTAGAAATGGATTGCCATCTTAGGCTGTAACTGGATGTCAGTCTACTAACAAAGTATGGGAAGGAGTGGGTTCCGAGTTTGTAGATAAGAAAACTGGTATGTTCAGATCTCTGTAGTAGTTACACAGGGTGTATACCTTAACATTAGACTTCTCACAGATTTTCATTAAGCAGGTCCTTACCCTCCAAGCATTAACATGCCAGGTGCTCTTCCAGCAAAGATTTTGCAAATCTGACACCTATGGAAGGATGCCCCAGTTAGTTATTAAACACCATCAAGAGACAAAAATAAGACTTGGTGGTTATGTGTGGTGTTCTGTTACCAGATGGGAATCAGCGACTTTATGAGGAAGATGCATAAACAATCTGGAACAGTCCACTACAACCCAATCAATGGAGAACAAGTCCACTGCCTACTCTTCGTGTCCTGCTGAACAAAGTAGAATCTTGATAAGTTCACATTTTTCCAAATCATAACATGGCTAAATTTTACAGTGCCCCACTTCTGAAGAAATGCCCCCAAAATGCTCGAATGAAGCAAAAGTTCATGGAAGTGTGTGTGTGGGGGTGGGGGTGTAGTTGAGCTGTATTTCAATATCTTCAAGAATATATGATTCCTTTGGGACCCAACAGGAAAATGTATTAATTGCTAGCCATTCTCAAACCCTAGTCTCTTCTCTGCAAATGGAGTAGGAGTGTGTTTCCAGCATGTAGCGTTACCACACTACTACCAATTGTCCGATCTTGATATCACATGGAGAGGCTCAGACTTCAGAATGACTTCAAAAGCCTGCAGGGCAATGTGCAGGCACTTCTGATTTCAACTCCAAAGTCTTTGGAGAAAGTTACAACAAAACTGGGCTCCTTACCCATCCAAAAATACATCCAATGTAAAGCACTAAATCAAAGAACAGAAAAGAAAGAGAAACCTGAATCCAGATTATTGGCTAACAGCCACCATCCCAGACTGCAGAAGGTGGTGTAAGATTTGAGGATGACACCTATGATTGGATAAAGGGAGCAATTCTGTTGATCAAGCACCTTGCTGTTGAGTCTTAAAATATTGCTCATATAAATTTCGACTTAAGTTTTTGCTGTGTTTTGCGTTCAGGTTGCAAGACTTGGGCAAGAGGGAAAGGAAGAGATTAATTTTTTTCACATTTTTCCTTTTCTTCAATTTCATGTGACCTTGGTGTTGGTACAAGTATAGACCAACAGTGTCAGTACACATTTTAATTATTTTATGCTGTTTTACATATCTTTACTATAAACAACTGTTTGTCTTTTAGACACATGATTAAGTGAACCTGAAACAGCTAAAACCCAAGTCTGTACAACACTCAAACATTTTTTTTTGCAGGAGGCTATTCACATACTCTGAACCCCAAGCCATACCTCTGAGGAGAACATAAGAAAAAAAAAACATAGAATGCTCCTCTCCCTCTCCTTTGACTTCAATGTGGAACTGATCCAGCACAGACATTGACCAATTCAATACAGTGACCATCAGTTTATGATGTTAAGTACCTCTTAAATGCAGGCTGGCAAGCAGTAGGTTTCCCATTTTGCATCTCTAACAGTGACAAAATGTGTCACAGTTAACCCTGTGATAACTGCAGTCACTGACAGTGAACTGTCCACTGTGAGATCTGTCAATGAAGATAAGCAAGAACAACTGTGGACACTGTTGCTACCATTACCTCCAGATGGTGCAAACATGACCTGAACCCACAAATGTTATATAGTAAAGAAACTGAGATGCAAGTATTGGCTAAGGTGAAAAAGGAGAGGTCCTGGACATTGTTCAGCATCACTTTTATATAGAAAAGATGTGCCTGAAGTGGAAGCAAGGCGGAACTGTCCCAGCTGATGCAACCCTAAATGGCAGCAGCCAGGAAAAATTCCAGGTTAGCCCCATCACTGATTCCTGGGTTGGGGTCATCAGCAATCAATTTTTAAGGCAGGGCTAACATAAACAGGTTGCACTGTTGCAGGGCACTTATCACAATAGTCAAAACACATAGCCGGCCTTAGGCAAAGGCCAATTAGGTGGCTGCCTAGGGCACCGCTCTACCAGGGGCACCTTTCCAGTATTTATTTGGAGTAGGTAGACCAAGATGGGGCATTGGGTGGTGCGGTGGGGGCGCCGTGGAGTCCTTTTGCCTAGGGCACCAGTTGACCTAAGGCTGCTCCTGCCAACACATTAGTTAAGACCTCAGGAGGATAGGAAATGCCAAACAGCAGCACCATGTTATGAAAGTGCTGCCCATCTAGAGCAAAATGCAAAAATCTTCTCTGTAGTTCCTGGATTCGTAACTTAAAAAGTAATTGACTGTGATCTACAGAACACTCCTACAGACCTCTGGAAGCAGTAGAATTGGGATATGAAGCATAGTGGCTGTGAAATTTCATACTTCTGATTTGAAAGTTAAAGCTGTCAGTGTCCGAATCAGATGGGGTCCATCACCAAATTCCCAGGCACTGAGACTTTTGGGGAGTAAAACTTGCTCTCACTTTCTTCTAGGAACCAGTTTATATAAATTCATGTCCACAGACTTCCAGGCATACTAAACATGCTAATTAGTTAACTGCTTCTATCATTTTAACCCTTGAACCACTGTAGATAACTCACTAGAACATAAGGAACAAGAGTTCCTACTGAACCAGCTTATACCACACAGTACTTGTTTACTGTGTCATCAAAACCTATGGGCTGTAGGGTATTACATTTCAAAATCAGGCTGCATTCTGTCTTCATTAATAATCCATATATGAATACATTCCAGTATGGACATTGAGTTTACAGCAGCTTGTTGTGGTAGCTCCCTCCCCCATTTTATTAAATAGGTGAGAAAAAAAGAAGTTATGTACTTACTATAATGTTCCATCTGTTCTGTCCATTTTCATTTTTCCTCAACCATTGGGTTCGGATCCGATCCTTGGATCTGACTTTGTCGATATTATAACTCATGATCAACTGAAACTCTCGAGCTCCTCCTTACCCACAATGCACCAACCCCTAACATACCTCAGATCTTGTTTGCTAGATGACATATATACCCAATATTTGAATAATGTACCTAACAGAGGAAACCAGTATCTGGAGCTCCATAGAAGACACAGCAGTGTCTTAATAGCATCTCATTCTTGAGGTTGGCAGGTGGGAAGCTGAGGAATGTTATGATGGAATGTTATGGTGAGTAGATAACTTCTTTACCTGATGTTGTGAATTTTGATAGATTCCTCACCTCAACCACTGAGACAGAATTCTCAGCTACCTTATATCCCAGGTGGACTCTAAGGAAGGATATTCCCGGAGCACAGCTGAACCAAAGGCTGCTCTTCCCCTTAAGACCAGATCCAATTTGTAATGAGTAATAAAGGTATGAGGATTAGCCCAATTAGCAGCTGCACATATGTCATCTATGGAACAGTCAGATAAAAACACTGATGAAGTTGCCACAGATCTAGTTAGCTTTTAAGGGTTTTGGTAATGAAATCCGTGATTTATTATAGATAAAGGCTATGCAGTCTATAATTCATCTTGCCAATGTCACTTTTGTTACAGACTTGCCCAATTTGTTATCTGCAAAGGATGGAAATAACTGATGAGATTTTCTAATGTCTTTTGTTCTGTGCAAGTACTAGTAAATGCAACATGCATTCACCTTTGTTTTCAAATGTGGGGAAGAAATTGGGCAAGATGACTGAGATTGATAGTGAATTCTGCCACCATCTTAGGAAGGAAGGGTTGGTTCTTACTATCACTCTATCCTTATGGAATATGAAGTAAAGAGGTTTAGAGGACAACACTTGGAGTTCTGAAATTCTCCTGCCAGAGGTAATAGCCACTACAAATAAGGTCTTCCAAGTCAAAACATTTTAGATCACTTTTTTCAGCTGGGTCAAAGAGGGAATCAACGTAAGGCCTGCAGAACAAGGTTCAAATCCCATGGAGGGGTAGGATCATTATAAGGTGGTCTAAGTAAAATAGTAACTCTTAGAAAAGCCTTGCACATCTTCGCAGAAGCTAAGGAAGAAATGTCAACTCCTATATGTAAGTTACAGACTGCTGCTAAATTACCTTTATAGTAGCGGAGCTATCTCCCTCATTAAAAATTTTTGCCAAAAATTTTAGCACATTTTGTGCTGGGGCTGAAAAGGGATCAACAACTTTTTGATATGCCCAACAAACAAACCTCTTCCATTTACTCTTGTAGATTTTTCTAGTGGAAGCTTTATGGGAAGACAAAGGTATATGATGGATAAAGGATGAGAGAACAGATTGCCTGGCTAATAACATAAGTCGAGAAGCCACTCTGTCAGCTTTAGGTTTGAGATAAGCGGGTGAACCATGACTGTTTGGTGAGGCAGGAGGTTTGGAATTAAATACAGAATCCAAGGTGGGTAAATCAGACGAGGCCAAAGGAAGGGGAATCAAACATGTCAAGGCCAGTAAGGTGTAAAGAGGATGATTTTGCTGTTCAATCATGCAGCTTTCTGAGGGAATTTAGGAATCAACAGGGTTGCTGGATAAGCATACAGACGACTGGAGGGCCAATCGTGAAGCAGAGCATCCCTCGGTGATTATCCCACTGGGAGGATTAGGATAAAGCTGCTGCTGCATTTGTTGTTTAGGGGAGATGCAAAAAGATTGCAGCAAGGCTGGCCCCATTGATGGAAAATTACCTGTCACTTTTTTGTTGAGAGACCACTCGTGAGGTTGAAGAATAGACCTGCTCAATTTGTCTGCGATCACGTTGTACTTCCAGGAATGTGTGTTGCTATCACAAATCAGTTGGATAAGATCGCCCATTGCCACGCTCTGAGGGCTTCTCAACACAAGGGATTAAGACCTAGTTCCTCCTTGTTTGTTGATGTACCAAACTACTGACATGTTATCTGTTTGGATTGCAATTGTTCCTACAGGTAGAGCATCTTGAAAAGCTTGCAGTGCTAAAAGCACTGCTCTCATCTCCAGGATATTTATATGCAAATTGGCCTCTTCGCGGGACCAAGTGCTTTGGACTGTTTTCCCCAGGAAGTGCCCCCCACCCAATCTGGAAAGAGTCCATGGTCACTATGGCTTTGGGTTGGGAGAGAATGAATCTACAGCCTTGTAAAGCTGGTCTGACCTTATCCACCACCAAAGGTATCTGTTGCATGTCTGTGTGATCCTTACTTGAACGGATATCTTCTGATAAAGACTTGACCATTGGGATGCTAGCATCTACTGAAGAATTCTCATATGATAGCTTACCAGAGGGACAAGAATTATAGCTGCTGATACTGACCCCAAAGCTTGAAGAATTAGTCAACATGAAATCTTGGTGCTGTGAATAATTTTTGGGACTTGGAATCTTAAAGTTGGAACTCTTTAAGGGAATTGAAGCTGTCGCAGATACTATATTGAAATGTGGTCCTATGAATTTCAGTATTTGTGATGGATGCAAATGATATTTCTTGTAGTTTAGTGTGATCCCCAAAAAGAAGGGAGTAAGTTTGGAGTACCTGGCTTCTTGATGTTATGAATGCCTGCTTGGGGCAGTAATGAGCCATTCGTCAAAATACAGAAACACCTGGAATCCTTATATTCCCAAGTGAGCTGCTACCACTGCCATGCATTTGCTGAGCACCCTGGGGGCTGTGGTGAGGCCAAACAGAGAAGCATAAGAACCTTCTGAACTGCCTGTTCATTTTTATGTGACAGTACGCATCTTGATAGTTTATTGAGTACATCCAATTGTCCTTGCCTAGAAAGGGCAGTATGGACCAAACCATGACCATCTGAAACTTTGAGTGATAAACTGACTTGTTCGAGTTGTTGAGATCCAAAATTGGTCTCAACCCCTGATTTATTTGGCATTAAACAGAATGTTGAGTAAGTTGCAGATTCTAGCTGATCTGGCAGAACCTCTTGGATGATTCTTTTTTCTAGCAGCTTTTGTATTTGAACTGCTACTTCCTTCCTCTGTCTGGGTGGAATGTTGGGAATTTTTTGATGAGTCAGAGGTGGAAGGAAAAAGGGAATTATATAACCTCTGTTAATAATCCTCTGCACCCAAATGCCTTTTGTGATATCTAGCCAGGCTCTCTGGTGCAGGGATAAGTGACTCCAGATTGCCTCCAGAGGGGAACAATCAGGCCACCTTTCAGGAGGGCTAGTGGGGCCTATCAGAGAAGGTGTCTCTAGACCCCTGATTTTGTGAACCACCTCTGCTGCATGGGTGGCGTCTTCCATTATTGTTACCCCCTCAGCCTCTGGGGGAACCATATCCAGGTGGATCTTGGAAAGGGCCTGGGATTTCCGGAACCACATCTTCATGCCCTGCACTGGTTACTAGAAAAGGTCATGGAGGGGGGATCAAATAACCCACTCCTACAGCAGAGAGAGAGAGTCTTTCCATCCTTCTCACACCTGGAGAGTGTATCCTTCACTTTCAGGCCAAATAGGAAAGATCCATCAAAAGAAGCACTGATGAAAGAAGACTTGAATGGCTCCGCAAAGTCATACAAGTGCACCCAGGCAGGTGTCCTTATTGAGATACCTGAACCCACTACCCTTAAGGTACCCTTAGCTGCATGAGAAATAAGTCTCTTGGACGAGTTTGAGATGAACGGAAGGGTTGCCAACTGTAAGGCTACTGTCACATGAGTCTCTGGCAGTAGTGAACCCTGAAAGAGTATTTGACAATCCTTAATTAAGTCACTTTGTAACCCAGTAAAGTGTGCCAGGTAATTCAGTGACTTAAGAGTAAATGTCACTGAAGCATAGACATGCTTCCCGAACATGTCCAAAGCCCTGTACTCTCTATTAGGGGGATGGACAGTGGAACTTTGATCTGCAAGTTCTTTCTTCATGGCTGCCACCATGACCATGGCATCTACAGGCACTCCCTTGCTCCAGTGTTCACTTCCAGTCAGAGGTGCCAGATATTGGTCTGGTTGCTTGGGGATGGGCTCAACTGCATGAGGTTCCTTCCACTCCTGCTGAGAGATCAAATCACTGAGCTCATCAGTGGGTGGAATCACCCAGGAGGTAGGTGGTCAGATTCAAATGCTTCCAGAAACATTGATTCCTCCAGCGAAGGATTTTGGGAAGACCAACCACCCCAGTGTTGAGGATCTCTAGAATGTCTGTAAAGACCACGTCTTTGGGTGGTGATCTGGGGGACCCTTACCCTTCACTGAAATCTGTGCCATCTGTGATGGATTTTTGAGGGGAATCCAAGTGCCGCTTTTTGCACTTCCTCTTCCAGGGTACTTCCTCGGTGGGATGCTCCAGAGAACTATAGGAAGAGAGGGTAATACCTAGTTGGCTGTTCTGGAGGGTATGGACTGGCTGTCCCTGCGGAGCTGAATGTTGAGGATCATGGTGCAAACACACACAGGATGTACAAGATAGGTTTGAGGGGGTTCAGACCCTCTGTCCCGCCAAAGCAGAAAACACTCTCACTACTACCTTGAAAGTAGATCGCCCAGGGGAGAAGGACGCTGATAGAACCGAGAAGCCATGCTTCTGTCCCACCAGCTCCACCTGCCCCAAAGGCAGAGGCTGGAGCCAAGTTGTCTAGGGTCAAATATCTGAGGGGCAGAGATGGATCCAAAAATTTTGGAGTCAACTCAAAGACCTCGGATCCAACTGGGACGGTACAGCTCAGAGAGCCACTCGTCACAGCCAGTACACTCAGAGAAACCGTCGTACTCGAGGACACAGCGCTTTCATATCCGAACCAGACATTCTTGGCAGACTCAGATCCAAGGACTCAGAAACAGAATGTCAGATCAGAGAAGAAGCCTTCCTGGAGTACAGTAGCTCTAGCTAAGGATTCCTGACCCGAAAGGGTCAAAGTTGGGAGAACCGCCATCTGTATTTGTGCCGAGAGGAACCTCCTCATCATTCTATTCATGTTGGCTTCTGTGAGACTCCTGAAACAAGATGAAGCAATGGATGGAGATTTGGACCACCATCTCTCAAGAAAAGAAGATATGAGTCTTGAAGCATAGGGTCAATTGACGAAGAATATCGGACCACAGGAAGAATCTTTGGAGCCGATGAACTCTGATCCAATGGCATCTTGGGAGGAGTAGCAGACATCTTGGATACAGACGGCTTCAGATCTAATCTTGCTTTTCTGGGAGGAGACTCTGTAGAGGAACTCTATTTCTTCTGGGACTTTTTAGGAACATCCTTTGATGGTGTTTTGGATTGTTGAGCTCCAGATATGGCTTCTGAAAAGGAGGTCCGTAATAATCTTTTCAAAATTAATTTGTTTCACCTGTCCACTAAAGCATGCAGATTAAAACTGTTGCATATATAAAATTCAACATTAAGATGTTCGGGACCCAAACAATAAACACAAAGGTCACAGGCATCAGTATAAGGCAACTTATGACCTCAGTTCTTGCATTTTTAAAATCCCTTCTCAGACATTTTGCAAAGAGGACTAGCTCACTAACAGTAACAAATAGAATATATATATATATATATATATATATATATATATATATATATATATATATATAGATAGATATATATATATATGTTTAGAAAAAAAGAATACCACCAATTGTATTAAAGACTACACCAAAGTGTATATAAGTAGGGTAGAAAGTTTTTACAGAGAAAGAATACCAGCAATGGTAACAAGTATATGCAAGTATACACTATTTAAGAAAGAATTTAGGGAGAAAAAAGCCTTAAGAAACAACAATATGCATTACTTCTCTCTAGAAATACTAGAGAGCAAGCTGACCCTGTCCATATGCGAAAAGCGGCAAACCAGATCTGAGGTATGTTGGGGTTGGTGCATTGTGGGTGAGGAGGAGCTCAAGAGTTTCTTTTGGCCATGAGCTTCAGCAATAGCCAAGTCGGATCCGAGGATTACATCCGAAGCCAATGGCTAACAAATGAATGAAAACTGACATCAGATCTAAAGTTATCTTAGTTTGGGAATTTCAAAATAAAGGTGCCCTTGAGTGAAATATTAGTAACATTATAGTAAATGCCAAAAGGTAGAAAAAAGTCAAAAGAAATCAGAAATTGAGGTATCCTTGTGTTCCACTTGTATCTGGGTGCACTGCATCGGCTGAATAAGCAAAGGATTCGGCAGTCTTAGAGAAGAGATGGTTCAGACCAGTGATGAAGAATGGTAAACTAATATTACCCGTTATTAAAACTTACAGAGCATTTTTTTTAGACAAGACTCATAGAACATTATATGAGCATATACTCAGACTGTATATGTGACTTGGAGGGGCCTCAAGAACAACTAGTAGCTACCACCTCAATGTCTGAAGCTTTAGAGAAGTACCTAGATGAAGAATACGCATTAAGCTGCTGGGGTTACCTAAAAAGGTGGGAACAAGAGGCTGCAAGCATTTAGTGAAGGGGTTGCTTAAGGTCTCTGCAGACATGTCTTGAGCAGCTCCAAACTGAGACAGCACGTATAGCTGAAGGGGGTTCCCTCACATCCTATACTAGTCAAACTTAACCTCATATCAATTGAAGAAAGAGCTACTGTGGAGACTAGGGAAACAAAACTTCTCAAAATAGATGGAAGTTTTGTAAACAGGACTGCTCTTGGAAGATCTGCAAACAGAGGAACATGTTCATTCTTGCTGTTCACCAAGGCTAAGCTCTGTAGGCGAAATTCAAATTAGCGGTCCTTGCCAAAGTGAAAAAAATGCTCTTGGTGGCTACTAATCCCTTTTTAATGGCTGCTGTGACACTGAACATTTCTAAGAACAACTCCTTTCTGAGTTATGCTCTATTGACACAGGGAAATAAGAAGTTATGTACTCACCATAACGTTTCATATGAGTTGTTCATCTCACCTTAATTCTTCACTGATGGGTTCGGAGCCGATCCATCGGCTCTAATACGACCGTTTGCAAAGCTCGAGGTTTACCAGTAGCTCGAGACCAAGCCCCTTATCCCATGATGCACTGGGAATTACCTCAGACCTTGTTTGCTGCGTGTACTATAGCCATATAACTGGGCTATCCTCCCATGGAGAGGAAGAAGAATTGAACAACCAGGATGAGACCAACCTCTAGGTCAACTATCAGCCAGGAGGGGGAAGGAGGGAGGGACGTAAGAATGAAGGTGAGAGAAACACTCACATGGAACGTTATGGTGTGTACATAACTTCTTAATGTGAAGTTGTTCAATCTCGCCGTTCATTCTTCACTGATGGGTAGTGTCCCTAGCACCCTCAATCTTGGGTGGCTCATGGGAGTACATTCCTCAGGACCACAGACCCAGAAGAAGCCCTGTCCCTGGAGGCTTTATCAACTTTGTAATGACTGATAAAAGTATGAGGTGCAGATCAAGTGGCTGGCAGCACAAATGTTATCAAGGGGCAATTTGGCTTGGAATGCAGAAGATGTAGAAACTGCTCTGGTTGAGTGAGCTTTAATCTTGTGTAGTAAGGGCATATTAGCAGCTGAATAAACAAAAGTGATACAATCAGATAGCCATTTAGCAAGCGTTGTTTTAGCCACTGGTCTACCTTTTCTGGCATCAAAGAATGACACAAAGAGCTGGTCTGATTTCCTAATATCTTTTGTTCTGTCCAAATAAAATCTGAGCTGTCTGTGACCATCAAGTTTGTGCAGCATATACTCCAATTTATTGGAATGGTTAGGGAGGAAGAATGGTAACTCAATGACTTGGTTGATATTAGATTCTGAACAAACTTTGGGCAAAAAGGATGAGTTTGTCCTAAGAGATACTCTATCAGCGTGGAAAATCAAATAAGGAGGGCTGATAGATAAGGCTTGAAGTTCTGACACTCTGCGGGCAGAAGTAATAGCTAACAGAAATATGGTTTTCCACAACAAAAATATGAGATCACAAGATAATGCTGGTTCAAATGGGGGGAGAATTATATGAGACAGTATAAAGTTTAGATTCCAAGGAGAATAATTTTCACTGGAGGCCTCATATGAAAAGTTCCTTTGAGAAAAGCCTTGGACAACTTGTGGGACATTATGTTTACCGCGTCAGCTCCGAGATGAAAGTTAGATATAGCAGCCAACTGGACCCAAACTGTTGAGGCTGCCGCTCTTTTATTAAAGATCATAGTCATGAATTCTAATATGGACATCAAGGGGGCATGATAAGCATCAATGTTTGCTTAGAAGCCCATATGGAAAATCTCTTCCACTTATTAAGATATAATCTTCTAGTGGACAGCTTATGGGACGACAAAAGGATCTGTTTTGTCTCAATGGAAAAAATTATGAAGCCTGGCTATGAGGGGAACTGGAGCAGCCAAGTTGTCAGCTTCAGTGACTGCAAGGAGGGAAGGAGGTCCCTCAACAGATGTGTCAGAAGGTCCGGAACTGGGTCCAGAATCCATGGATCCTCCAAGAGATGATGATGATGAAGAAATGGGAACCAAATCTGCCGAGGCCAATGAAGGGCTATAAGAATGATGGTCCTTCCCAGAGATTTTGCTTTATGTAGAAATCTGGGTATCAACGTGATGGGAGGAAATGCATAGAGGAGACCAGAGGGCCAATCGTGTACGAGTGCGTCTCTCGGGGCTTCTCCCAGGGGGGAAATCAGGGAAAAGTAGTTTCTGCAGTTAGTGTTGATGTGACTGGCAAAAAGATCACAGCAAGGCTGGCCCCGTTTGCAGAAAATCCTGTCCGCAATCTCTTTCTTGAGGGACCACTCGTGCGGCAACAAGATTGCCCTGCTCAGTTTGTCTGCTATCACGTCGGATCTCCCCAGGATGTGCATTGCCAACAGAAAGCGCTGGGAGGAAACAGCGCACTGCCAAACTTTGAGGGCTTCTCGGCAAAGGGGGGGTAAGACTTGATTCCGCCTTGCTTGTTCATGTACCAGACTACTGACATATTGTCTGTCTGAATTGCAATCATTCCTAGAGAAAGAGAGTCCTGGAAGTACTGCTCTCATCTCCAGAACATTGATATGCAGATGTGACTCTTGATCCGTCCATGTGCCTTGGGCAGTCTTTCCCTGAAAATGCCCGCCCACCCTATCACGGAAGTGTCCGTGGTCACAGTGGCTATTGGGGGGGTAGTACAAAGGGGTGTCCTATGGGTACATGAAGAGACATCAACCACTGGAGATCTCTCTTGCAAGAGTCTGTAATTAAAATTGTGTGATTCACTGGATGTTCCTGATAAGACCATTGAGTGAACAGCAGCCATTGAAGAATCCGCATATGCATCCTTACTAATGGTATGGCCAAGATCGCTGCAGCCATCAAACTCAATACTTTTAGAACTTCTGCGGCTGGTGCTCTGTTTTCAGTACCAATGGGCTGACATGCTGGCGAAGAAGAAAGACTCTCTCAATTGGTAGTCGTAGAGTGGTGGTTAAAGTGCCTAACTCTGTCTATATAAAAATGATATGCTGCGACGGCGACAAGGCAGATTTTCTGAGTTGACTGTAATGCCTAAGTGACTGCAGAGTGTCAGAGTGTATTCCCTTGCCTGAATCAGTTGATGCCTGGTGGTGGAGGTAAGGAGCCAATCGTCTAGGTACGGAAACACCTGGAATCCTAGATGCCTCAGGTGAGCCGTGACCACTGCCATGCATTTGGTGAAAACACTGGGGGCTGTAGTGAGACCAAAGGGCAGGGCTCAAAATTGATAATGATTGGCTCCCAGACAGAAAAGTAGGTGATCTCTGGATGGCCTGGCCATTTTTATGTGATAGTAAGCATCCTTGAGATCTATCAAGCACATCCAATTGTCTTTCCCTAAAACGAGAAGTAGACTGTAGCATGACCATCTAAAATTTCTCTTTCTTCACAAATTGGTGGAGTCTGCTGAGGTCCAAAATGGGTCACCAGACCCCCGTTTTCTTTGAAACCAAAAAGAATCTCGAGTAAGTTCCGAATCCTGTTTGGTCTGCTGGGACTGGCTGGATGACTCTGTAACTGGGTGGAATGTCCGGGATTCTCTTTGTGGGTGGGGGGGGGGTGCAGAATGGTATGAAATACCCTCTGGAAATGATACTTTGTACCCAGCTGTCTTTTGTTATATCTTGCCAGGCGTCTGGGTACAAAGATAAGTGACCCCTGACTGACTCCAGAGCAGGACAGTCGGGCCTCCTTTTAGGAGTGCTGAGAGGGCTGACCAGAGAAGTGATCTCTGTCACCCTGGTGTTGCGGACCAACTCTGCCGTGAGGGTGGCATCTTCCATTATTACCCCCCTCCCTCTGCCCCTAGAGGGGGGTTCACCACGTGTGTCCTGAAAGGCTCCTTGGGCTTTCTGGAACCACATCTTTCCTCCCCTTTGGCCTTTGGGGTAAGACAGAGTAGCGGTGGAAAAACGGACTCCGACGGCAGACAGAGTCTTTCCCTCCTGTTCACACCTGGTCAAAGTTTCCTTCACTTTAGGCCCAAAAAGGGATGAGCCATCAAAAGAGGTGTTCATGAATGAAGATTTAAAGGGTTCCGCGAAGGAACACAAGGGCATCCAGGAATGTCTTCTGAGAGCAATTCCTGTACACGCTGCCCTACTCATCCCATCAGCTGCATATGATATGAGACGCATGGACGAGTTCACAATAGAATTTAGGGTAGCAAGCTGGGCGGCAACTTTATCAGAAGCCCCTGCAGCTACAGTACCCTGAAGAGCATCTCCCAACTCCTTAAGGAGATCTCTTTGCAATCTAGTTAAATGGATCAAATAGTTCAGAGAATGGAGTGTAAAAGTCGCTGAACTAAACATGCTTTTCCCATATCTATCCATGATCCTAGACTCTCTATTAGGAGGATGGATAGATGAGAAAGTCTCAGACATTTCCTTTTTGGTGGCCACCGCCACCACCATGGCATCAACAGGGACTCCTTTGGACAAAAAGGATTTATCTACTGGAGCAGAAATAAACTTATTAGGCCTCCGAGGAACAGGCTCCATGGACTCTGGTGACTCCCACGTCCTCCGAGAGACCAGCTGCATGAGCTTGTCGAAGGGCGGAGTCACCCAAGAGGCGGGAGGTTGAGACACGAAAGCTTTCAGGAGAACTGACTCATCCTCAGTAGGGCTTTTGGACTGCCAATCACTCCTCAGTCTAAGGATCTCAAGTATCTCCGCAAAGCAGATATCCTCAGAGGGGGACCGTGGGGACCCTTCTGACTCATCCAAGTCAGTGTCAGATGTTAAAGACTCCTGTGGGGAGTCCAACTGTCTCCTCTTGCACAATCTCTTCCTGGGGACCTCCTCAGTGGGAGCCTCTGGGGAGGTCTCAGAAGAGCAGGGGGCGCCCTGTGGGGCTACCCGAGGCTCAGGGTCACTACACCTAGCCTGGGCGATGGAAGCAGAAGTGGACACAGGCGCTTTGGGGGATGAGGAAGCCAGACCTGGTGTCGAGGATGTCTTGGGGGACAAGGCTCTCCTCATGGCTTCAAAGGCGTTGCGGCTCCGATAAGGAGTCGACGGACCTGAAGTAACCGCCAAACCCTCCTGCACCAAAGCCGCGGGTTCCAAGCTGGAGGTAAGAGCCAAGCTCATCCGAGCTGAAGCCCCGAGAGGAAGAGTCAGCACCGACAAGTCTGTGCAACTATCCTCTCCAGACCCAACAGGAGAGTGTCGGCTACTAGAGTCCCCGGTCAGCGCTGAGGACATCAGAGTAGATGGAACCAAGGACACTGGAGCAGGTCTCGGCTCCAAAGGCTCCACGATCAACAGGTCTGTCCCTCTGGCTCCGAAGGTCCAGTGTGACTTGGAGGAGGAGCAGTCAAGTCAAGGGTAGTGCTCTTTGGCTAAGACGCTAGGGTCGGAGCCGACAGCAATTTAGCAAGGCCTGGTGCCCGTAAAAGCTTCTGCACCAATCGGTCCATATCCAAATCGGACAGGCTGACAGAAGACCTAGAAGAGTGCATAGATGGTGACGATTGAAGAAGTGACGATATAGGTCTCGCAGATATTGGATTTCCTGGACAGTTTGGAATCCTTAGAGTCCCCTGAGGACTTGGAGGACTTGCTGGCCACATCCTGGTCACTCAATGCTTCATGAAACGGATGCTTCAACAAGCCTCTGTCAACTAACTTTCTTTTTCTCTCCAGTAAAACCGTAGAGGAAAAAAAGTGACAAATACTGCAAATGGACAGCTCCTAAGCAGTAAATGCACATTACATTGCCATCAGTCACCGAAAATCTTTTGCCCACAGTCTGGACACTTTTTAAACCCAGACTTTGGGTGTTTATCCTTGTCCTCAGACATATCCAACAATCAAAATGCCTTAGGCTTAACACAGAAACCAAGCACACAATAAGCCTAAGAAAAGAGACACTCAATATATACATTATTAAAGAACCACACCTAGGCTCTAAAAACACCACACAAAAGCCTAGAAAACAGCCAAAGTTACAACTATGCTCTAATTGTAAGAGAACACACACACACACACACACACACACACACACACGCTATAAACAATGGCCCAAAAACAAAGGCCAACGCTAAGCTAAATGTGTATATATATGTATGTATGTATGTGTGTGTGTGTATATATATATATATATATATATATATATATATGGGTCTACTTCATTTGCCCTAACTTCCACTTGACTGACACCCACTTGCCCGACCCCATTTGACCGAAATTTAATTTGACCGACACTTCATTTGACTAACAAGTATTATTGGCAAGTAAATGGAATATGCCCCTTCCCCATTGTAGTGCGGCCCTGGAGTTAGAATATATAGTTGGGGGGGTTGGGGGGGGGCAAAGCCCCCACACTTAATTTCATATTATATTGTTTGGTTTTGCTTTAATATTGCTTAGTAAAACAAAAGTAAGTGGGGGGCTTCGCCCACCACACCCCCCAACTATATATTCTAACTCCAGGTTTGCACTACAGTGGAGAAGGGGGCATATTCTATTTTCTTGCCAATAATACTTGTCAGTCAAATGAAGTGTCGGTCAAATGAAATTTCGGTCATTTGGTCTCGGGCAAATGGATGTCAGTCAAGTGGAAGTTAGGGCAAATGAAGTAGACCCATATATATTATATATATATATATATATATATATATATATATATACATATATATATATATATATATATATATATACACATAAAACTATGAAAAAGGCAAGAGAATTAACTAGGCCAAAAACATGAGGTAACTAAAATATACTAAACACACGCGGGAAAAGGGGAGCTTTTAAGAAGCTACACAAGACTAACAACTATTTAGAAGGAACAATAGAAAAATTGAAATAACTTGCAAAAAACACGCTTTTTTGAAGAAATACTGGCTCGAGCAAAACTGGAACCTCTGATCAGTGCCACGGCAAACTAGATCTGAGGTAATTCCCAGTGTATCATGGGAAAAGGGGCTTGGTCTTGAGTTACTGGTAAACCTCGAGCTTTGCAAACAGCCGTACCGGAGTCAATGGATTGGCTCTGAACCTATCAGTGAAGAATGAACGGTGAGACTGAACAACTTCACATTCTCAGATCACTGAACTTTGGTTCACTTATAAACAAAGGTTCTGATGAAGGGAAAAGTAAGAATTTTTTTGTTTGTCTCTAGGAATACAGGAAACCATGACAATGAATGAATAAATGAACTTATGCTATAGACAATTCTTAGGCATTATAGGTAGGAGTTTTGAAACTACACACTTGCTTCCAGAATAACACAACTCCTCAATCAACCCTAGAGAACATGTTTGCATGCTCTGGAATGTATACCTTTTCAATACTAGAATAAATAAAATGATAGAAAAATACAGGGCCAACAAGCAATCTGGCATTCTGTAAAAAAAAAAAAATATATATATATATATATATATATATATATATATATATATATATATAAACATACAAAATATACAATTTAGTAAAATAAAGCCATGGTAAATGTGACACTGCCAGCCCAGCTATCTGGAATTTTGTAAATAATCATACGTCATTTGTGAATATTAATGTGATTCATATGCTTGTCTTAAAAGTGTAAGATAAGTATATGTTATGTGAATATTAAACTACTGGTGCAGAAGTGTGTGTTGAACTGTATGTTATGTGCTGAGCTTCATGACTGCAACCAGAGTGTACCCTACTGGATGCAGAGATGTGTATGAACTATATACATGTGCAAATGTATGTTTTGATAGTAGAGGCTGGAACATGGCAGAGTGAACTTACAAAACTTTAAGAAAACAAGTGCTTTATAAGGTTCTATAAAAAAGTTAGTTAATGCAGCAAGAAGACAGGATGTCTAGAGCTAGAAGTTTATTTCTATTGTCTTGGAGATAAATAATTACTAGGTTTAAAATGTAAAAAGTGTTTGACTGTTTTATGACTTCCAGTTCTAGGCAAACTTCTAAGAGATGTGTACTTCTCACACACCAGATGCTAAACTTTTGTTATGTTTCTGTTAGCCTGGAAACTGAAGGCAAGTGACAAAGAGTGATGTCATCCAAAGCTGTCCCAGCAGTAATGTTTGATAGTAATTTAAGAACTCTCTCAGAGACGGACTTTGCATTTTGTATTTGTCTATGGACCTGGAAACATTCTCTCATCAGCACTTGCCTTGCTAATAGTAAGTAACTAGGGAAAAGTAATTTATTTTAGAGATGGATAGGAATATAGTAAGATTAGTTTAGATATTTTCTGTATTTCTTTGAGAGTGTCCTGCAATGTTGTTTTAAAATATTTCCTGTGATTCTGAACTCTGTAGCCACTGTGCTGAGTTATTGAATATTGTCTTGTTCTTTTATTTATTATTAAATATATTTAAATCCTTTAATTGCGTCTAGTTTGTTTAGAGATCTTTAAGCTCTTACAGTACTTGCATATGTATCTGGTGACACTGTATAGGCCACTCCTTAATAGCCTTGGCCTTGGTCACACTTACCATTTGGATAATAGTAACATTACACAGTAGGATTGGTCACCCTTGGTAAGGGCCTTATAGTAGCTGATAAGTAAGGGTGGCTGGTGGCAGCTGGTACTACCTTATAGTCTGGGCAGAAGGGGGAATAGCTAGTAAACCTGTGCCAGGCTTTCCCAGGTGTATGCGTGTGTGTGTGTGTGTGTCTGTGTGTGTATGTGTGTCAGCTACTTGGGCAGGGACACGAAGCACTGGTTGGACAGAGTGGGTGCTGGAGGTCTTAGCTTGGCCACTCGGCTGAGATCTTAACCCTATAGCTGTGCCAGCGGGGAGTCTTAATGGGGATCTGGAGAAAGAGAGAGAAACCAGCCCCAGACTGACTGTGATCTATGTGTGCTCATAAGGGAAATTGTACTTTACTATGTATGTACTTGTCATCCTCCCAATGTGTACATCCCTCACTGATGCTAGTGGTGAGGAATGAGGCTCCTTGATTACTGGGCCAGTGCAGGGGCATCACAGTAAGTATACATTTTTTAAACTACAACACAAAATATTTTTAAGAGAATACATGCCATGAATTATGAAAACATAATGACTACCTGAGTCTGACTAGTAGCTTGTGTGCAGAAAGAGCTCAGTAGGGCAGGGTGAGTGTAAGCAGCTCACTTTGGCTGGTTTCAGTCAGCTATACTGCTCCCTTTCAAGAGGAGACCTGCATACCAATGTCTACTGAACTACAGGATGTGAGCTTGGCATTCTAAGCCAGTTATAGTTGTCTTCAAAGGCATGTGTGTAGGAGAATGCACATGCCAAAGGAAGGCTCAGAGTACCTCCACAGTGGTACAGGTGCTTAAATCAATCAATCAATCACTGGGGATTGAGAGAGTTACGACCACAAAACCTTGTTAGTTGCCTGTACAATGGCTCCCGAGGAAGAAGGGCTGGGATGATAACATGCAATGGGAATAACAAGAAAGAAAAGAAAATGCACATAAAACAATAATGTGCGCAAAGAAATAAAGAATAAATTATATTTTCTTTTTCCATTACAGGTAAAGTAAAATTCTGAACAAAGCTGAACTGTTTTAAAACTGGTGATACTGTAATATACCATGCAAGCATAATTTAGAAGCGTAAACATGGCATGAATAGGATTGCACCTGCACAGTACTTTCATTATGGCTTTCATTTGAGTACAAAGGTGTATGACTTTCTCTAGTCCTACTCTGTAAAACAACATGCACCTGAGAGGCATATATTACATATTTGTAAATACCTACAAGGCTGATGTGAAATCTGCATATTTTAAAAACATGTTTCAGTAATCTAAAACTGCACATGCACAAATATAACAGATCATATATAAGATGGATGTGTGCTCAATCAAACATATGGATCCAGTCAGTTATTAAGAGGAGAGTGATTAGTCCTCTTCCATAACTCATCCATGGAATTGTATAGAATTTTATAATTACACAAGTGGATCAACTATGCCCTTTAATAATGCTCTCAAGTAAGCTTTCGTTTATTGTGTCCTTGTAATAACTGTAAACTTTACTTGATTATACGTCCACATACTTCAGTCTATTGTACATTTTCTGCAGCTTTTCTCCCCAGGCCTCAGCTGAAAATAGGCTCACACCCAGTAGGACTTTCCTGGTAAACAAACGTAAAATAAATAAAATTGTCCAAATGGGCTCTTCTTAAAAAGTAACTGCAGAGCATCACTGTGGGCGAGTGGTGTCAAGCAGTCATCATTCTTAGGTAAACACTGAACAGAAGTATTTCAAAATCATGGAAGAAGAAGGTGGCTCAGAACCTGGGACACAGGCACAGCCAATTACATTTTCTGCAAACTGTCCTAGAAAAGAAGGCTCGTGGATTAACAATCTGTCACCTGGTGGAAAAAAGAAAAGTGATGACTGGTGAGTAGTGACCATGAAGGTTCAGAAATAAAGTGTTCCACATCAAGGTAAAGCAATATAGAAAGTGGCTTTATAAAGGTGGAGACAAAGTCAAGGACACTGGCTTTACCCGTACCTTCTAGGACCTGGAATAAATATTAACAGTAATGCCTACCATGTACTTACTAACTGTGACGTATGCAGCCTGGGGATACTGGTTTCTTCCTACAGCTGGGCACAAGGTTGTAGCTGTCTGGCTGAACTTTACATATCCCACAGTATGAAAAGAACTTTGCCATGCGACCTTTATTACATTCCACACTATCGCCTTAAAGCAAAAGCAGTGGTTGCTAGTGTTTGCTCACTACCACCTTAAAGATAATGCATTCTAGTCTGATAAGCAGTTTGAGAACACTACTGGGGATAGGCTTGTTTTAAAACAATTAGAATGGATCTGTACGCAACTTCCAACAGGATCATATAATTACCTCTACATGGTGAAAATGTAATAACAGAAAACTATATAAGAGGTGTTGCTACATAACTCTAGGAATCTGAAAGCAAGCAGGGGTATAGCTACCAAGCACTTATTTTTGTCCATTACTTAGGTTCATAGGTCATAGGTTGGACAGCCGCTGTGGTACAGCGGTAGCATTGTCGCCTCACAGCAAGAGGTTCTCCCGTTCGATTCTCGGCTGGAGAACCTTCTGTGTGGAGTCTGCATGTCCTCCCCGCGGTCGAGTGGCATTCGAAAGACATGTGTGAATGGGCGTGCCCTTCGTTGAAGATTGGGCATCGGGCTGGCACCTCAGCACCGTAAAAACCTACCGCCAATCATTAGTGGATCTGAGTTCCGCTGTGGCAACCCCTAACCGGGAAAAGCCGAAAGAAAAACAACAACTTAGATTCATAGGTTGGTACTAGGCTATCGGCTCTAGGGCCTATACAAGCCTAGCCATAACAATTCCCTGGATATTTCTCCCACAATATTTACTTCCCTGGACCCCTGTCTAGCATGGCGACTGACGTGATCCCTGGGGTGAATATCCTATCTCCCATCCAATCATCAAGGTTCCTTTTGAAGAGCGCCAAGGAGGCGCTCTGCTTGACATGTATGGGCAGTCTATTCCAGAGTATGGGGTCTCTCCCCGTCAGGAACCTATCCCTCCAGCATGTTTTGTTCATTGTGATGACAAGGTTTAGATCCCTGGAGTGTGTGGCTCTGAGGGATTGGGATTTCTTTACGTGTAGCATGTCCAACAGCTCAGGGTTTGACATGGTCTTGTATGTTAAGCAGAGATCGCCTCTGAGTAGACGATATGCCACAGAGCATAGCTGGAGTTTTTTTTAGATGGTTAGTATAGGGCATCTGCTTTAGGCTTGTGATTCTTTTAGTGAGGTATTTCTGTGGCCTTTCCAGCTGTTGCAGCTGTCTTGTGAGGTACATGCCAAATGGGGCATTGTACTCTATAATGAGTCTAATGAGGGATGAGTACAGTGGGACAATGACCTCCTTTTTTCTGGATGAAAAACCCTTAGTGATGAGGTGTGCCACATAGAAGGATTTCCTGAATGTTGTGGCAATGTGGTTATCGAAGGTGAGACCACTGTCCACCTGTGTGCCTAAGTCTCTCATCACACTTTCGGTGTTTAGTGTACTGCCACCTATGTGGTAATTTATGGGTACATGTTTTTTCCCAAAGGGGATAACTATACATTTCTTGGCATTAAGCTTGAGCCCATGGCTTTGGCACCAAGCATCTGTTTCTGTAAGGCCCTTTTGTGGGATATCCACATCATTTGGGGATTCAATAATGGCTCCCAGTTTACAGTCATCTGCGAACTTTGTTAGCCAGAGTCCCTTAGTGTTCAGAGAAGTAGATACCAAACAAGAGCGGTCCCAGAACTGAACCCTGAGGTACTCCACTTGTCACTTGTCTAGAGCTGGATTTGGAGTCGGCTACTTTTACAGTCTGGGTTCTGTTAGTAAGCCAGCTGGCAACCCATCGAGTGATGTAGGAATTTATGCCCAGCTTAGTAAGTTTATCTATGATTCCAGAGTTGGGGATGGTGTAGAAGGCCTTGGTGAGGTCCAGATAGGCTGTGTGGACCACCTTACCCTTGTCCACAGCTCTGGAGACTGATTTGAAGAAGTCAATCAGGTTCAAGAGACAAGATCGGGCCTTCACGAACTCAAACTGGGTGGGGTCCAGTGTTTGAAGGTTGTCAATGTCATTGTTTATAAGTTCCATGATAATGCATTCCATGCCCTTGCAGATCAGGCTCGTCAGACTGATGGGACGGTAGTTCCCGGGATCCAAGGTGGATCCCCCCCTTGTGGAGTGGGATAACTGTAGCTGTGCACCACTCAGTGGGCACGAAGCCTGAGGTGAGGCTATGATTAAACATGACACTTTAGGTGAGGTGCCAGTTCATTTTGTAGTTCATGTAGTACACAGCCCAGGATGTCATCTGGTCCCATGGATGCTGTATTCTTAGCTTTGGAGAGTGCGGTTTCTACCTGTGTGGCCGTGATTACCGGAACTTGGCAATCGTCTGGTATTGAGATGGGCCCATTAGGGGGTGAGAGGGGGGTGAAGTTGGCACTAAATTGATCTGCCAGGATATTGGCAATATCCTTGGGATCAGTATATTTAATGCCATTCTGTTGTAGCTCACACCACATCTGAGCATTGCCATTTAGATTCTTGACATAACTATAGAATGCCTTGTGGTTGTCTTTGGAATTTTTGGCAATTTTATTTTTGTAACTAGCTTTGGGGGATTTTAATGGATCTCAGCTTCTTACTGAGACTGGTAAGGGAGTTTTTTGCATCCTGGGATTTTCCTCTCTTCTGCAACAGTTTCTTTCTTCTGTTGTATAGTTTGTTTATGGCAGGGGACCACCAGATTGGCTTCCTTTTTTTGGAGGAGAGTGTCTTGGTTCTATTTGGGATGGCATGATTCATGCACGAGTGGATGTGCTCGTACAGTGCCTTAGTGGAGGATTCAGCAGTCGAACTTTCAGCTCCCATCTGCATGGGTATCATGAAGTTTGTCACTTCTGACTTCAGTAGCATGAAGTTGGCTTTGGAGAAGTTTTTTACGGAGGTCTCCTTACTGGGGTGAGGGTGGGGGTGGGATGTGGATGTCAAGGGTGATTTGCTTATGGTCAGACCTGACCAGTGAGGGGGTGACCACTGGTGTGGAGCATGGTTTACTATCATAATTCCGACACTTATCTTGTTGACACCACTACAGCGAATGGCAAGGGTTGAATGGTGACAATGTCGAACCCGACATTGTCGAAGTACAAGTCTCGCCCCTATCTCGACCCATGTTAAAGCCCGTTTGGAGGACTAATTCAAGATGTACTTTCGGCAATGTCGGAATTCGACACTGCCACTTTCGCGCTTGGAAGTCGGAGATACCGTCTTTCGACTGAATGCACTTCAGAATTATAATAGTAAAACATGGAGCATCTATCTCCCATGTTGGTAATGACCAGGTCTAGGATATTGAAGCCCCTGGTGGGACAATGGATTAGTTAATCCACAGTGTTGAAATTTATGAATTCCAAGAACTGTTGGGAAAAGGTGTTGGTACCAGAGTAGTTTTCCCAGTTAATGGCAGATTAGTTGAAATCACCCAGTATTAGGGTGTTTGGTTGTATCTTAATATTGTCCAGTATGTTTAGAAAGGTGTAGTGAGAATCTTGGGGCACGGTGGGGGATCTGCAGCAAGCTACAATTTGGATTGCAGTCTTACCTAGTGTTAGTTGCACCTGGAGAATTTCAGATGCAGGGGGTCTATTTCTTTGTAAAAACTAATTGTGGAAGTGACTCTTCCAGCATGGCATTCAATCACTCACTGTATATACCATGATGGGGCAAACTGCTCTCTTCTTGGAAGGTTCCTATTACAGTTAATTTTCCAACTTCTGTAATTTACATTTTTACTTAAAATGCCAATTGCAGAATTCAGCTGTACAGCTGTTTTAAAGAAATCAATGAGTGCTTGGTTTATTGCATTAATGTCATGTTACAAAAGGGTATAAACTGTCTTTACACTGTATTATATTAGGTGATATTACCTATACAATGTCTGGAGATATGAAGTAGGATCACAATAAAAGGAATGTGTATAGTAAAATTAAAATGCTCAGATTTACTCATAGAAAGACAGTGGACAAAATCAACCAGTTGAGAGATTAAGGGTATACACTTGTATAACAAAACTCTATCTACATTTCTCAGATGATGCACTCAGAGTAGCTAGAGCACATAACACTGTTAAAATATGATACACATAATGTATGAATATTCTCATCTTTATGAGAGGAGTGGGAGGAGGAAGGGAAACCTGCATGCCAGTATCATTTTCTAAACTACACACTAAGCAGAGATGGCTGTGCAGGGGAGACCAGTCCTATTAATGAGGGTAGTAGATGCATAGATGGTAATAGTAGTTAATACATATCCTGCACAGATCTTCAAGAAAAGCTGAGTAAATAATTTCTTAGAGAGAGAGAGAGAGGATGGGGTGACAGCCTTTGTATTAAGTGAGAATTGGATATGGACACTGTGGATATCCACAAGGGACATAGCAGGGAAAGAGTAACTACAGTGGAATATACTTCCATGTCTGAGTGTGCCCCTGGTGGATATATAAACCGGGGGTCATGTTTTACCCTAGATATGACTCTTATTCAGACAATTATGACTAGAGCTGTATTTAGTTGATTAATTCTAGGTCTTTTTGTCTGATTATGATTATGCTCCCAAAGACTAATGTTGCTATTTAATGAAATGGCCTCCATAGGCATCAGGCATTTAATGCATATTATTACTAGATCAGGAATTTTGTGAACAGTTTCAGGAAGCAGTGGGTAGGATTTTGTCCAAAGTGAGACGGATACATTTGCATTCTCAGCTGATGTGGGACTATGCAAAGCAGGACATGTGGAAGCTTAGGATGTACACTGTCAAATGACGAAGGGAAAGCTGCAAGGCTTTAAGAGCTTCAAAGGACTGAATGGCAGAACTGCAGATCCAGGTAATGAACTGTGAGCATAAAAAAAGTTACATGACATAAAAACCTATTTTATACTCTGTTCCTTGAGGACTAATCATTCTGAAAACCATCACACTAGCATTTAGGCTCTGGCAGGGGAAAGCAGATAAGCTTGAATTTAGGCTAAAGAACCCAAATAATAGTCTGATCTTGAATACATTTCTATCATGGTTTGGTAGATACTGCAAAAAGATACACGAGAAGACAAAAGATTAGACAGAGAAGACAGAGGAAAACAGATACTTTCTGTGGAGGCTCCATCTAGTGTAATGGAATCCCAAGTAGTCTTCAGAAACCCCATAATGGAAAGTGAGAGATGGCATTGCTAAAGAACTAGTAGAAGCTTTAGACGCAACTGCATGATGAATCCCTATGTTGGAATAGGCTAAGACAAGAAGCAATGGTGCCATCACTGCTTCAGGTTATGAACATGACTCTGTGGGCAGCTCAGTATCAAAAACATTAAAACAAGTACTCCGGATTCTGTAGCTGGAGAGAGATCCTGAGTATAGTTCATCATACACCCAATCCGGAGTATCATTCATCATACAAATCTACCATTTGACATACACTGACTGTTAAATACCATTCATCACATGCCCAATCCTGAGCTTCGTTCATTACACACCCAGTCCTGAGTTCCATCTGTCATTCTCCTAGTACTGAGTACCATGGGAAACACATCTGAGTGACTTATAGTTTTACAGTAGTTTTAAGAAAAGATGCGAGGTAATGCTGAACTTACAAATGTCAAGTGTCTAACAATAAGGGTGCATAACCATAGGAAAATGCATTTTATACAGCATTATGTGAATGCATGTACTACTGGCAAAACATAACAGGCCAATGACTGACTGGCAAAGGTGAATGGTAACAGTCATGCTGCAACAACCCTCAACAAAGGAAGGTCCACTACTCTTAATTTAAACCTCAATGTTAACAGCTCCTTAGTGGTTTAAAGGTTAGATATTTTTTCCTGCCTATAACAATGCCAACATCTAACTTGAATAGGCCCTGACGTTATCCCTCTTCTCCAGCCCCTACTGCAGCCCAGCTTGGACAGTTACAATCTTTTTTTAGCAACATGTGTCCTTGATCTTCAAGGAGAAATAACAATGAGGTAAATCGGAGCACGGCTAGGCAATGGAAGGATGCAAAAGATCTCGGCAGGGAAGCAGCATTCCTCATCAGTTGTCAATGTTGTTGTTGTGTCTTTCGGCTTTTCCCGATTAGGGGTCACCACAGCGGAACTCTGGTCCGCTAATGATTGGCAGTAGATTTTTACGTGCTGAGTTGCCAGCCCTGACGCACAACCTTCAACGAAGGTATGCCCATTCACGCATGTCTCCACACAGAAGACGCTCTAGCTGAGAATCAAACAGGACAACGTCCTACTGTGAGGCGACAACGCTACCTCAGCACCACCACCGCAGTTCGTATATTTTACAATTTTTTTTTGTTATATTTCAAGGCTCCACAAGACAATAAATTTGCAACATTTTAAGATGACATGCACAGATTCTTTACCTTCTGAGATTTGTTACAATCTAATTTCTGCTGCAGTCCTGATGAAATACTTCTAGTCCTTACTACTGACTATGGCAGTAGCACATAAAATCAGTATCCATCACCTGACAAAAAAGAGCTAATC
>NC_056737.1:1820208492-1820228492 GCF_019279795.1 Protopterus annectens | reverse complement strand
CTGGAGTTCCCCATGACACTGTCAATTCCTGAAATACATGAGGATCCAATTTCCACTCGTGGGGATCCATAATTCGTCTGCTCAACACATCTGCTAAGGAGTTCTGTGCTCCCGGCAGAAACCTTGCCTGAAGATTTAGCTGTAAACTGAGAGCAGTCTCCCACAAAATCATTGCTTGTCTGCATAGAGGATAAGAATGCGTTCCCCCTTGCTTGTTGATGTACCACATGACAGTTGTGTTGTCTGTTAGAACCAACACCTGCCCTGGAAGAAGTAAATCCTTGAAGGCTATTAATGCAAATTGGACTGCTAACATCTCTTTCAAGTTGATATGTAGATGTTGATGTCTGGCAGGCCACGTGTCTTGTACCCACTTTCCATTTAGATGAGCTCCCCAAGCTTTGTCTGAGGCATCTGTCGTTAGAATCTGACACGCCTCTGGCCGGGTCACAGAGAGTCCCTTGTTTAGGTGACATTCCTGAGCCCACCACAAAAATTCCTTTTGAATGCAAGGTATTATCTGAATGACAGTGTCCATATCTTGGCAGTGCTGTGTCCATACATTTTTGAGATACCATTGTAGCTTCCTCATATGCAGTTAGGCATTGGGAAGCACCAGAATACAAGATGCCATGAACCCCAAGGCTTGAAGGACTGTCCTTGCAGTCAGCCTGGACTGATGAGACAATTGATGGAAGTAAAGAGAAAGATTCTTTTGTTTGTCCGGGGTCAAAAGGCCATCTGGGATGCTGTATTCAGTCTCACACCCAGAAAGCACATGTCCTGAGAGGGTACTAGACTGGACTTTATTTCGTTCACAGAATACCCCAGGCATCTTAGCACTGCTATCACATATTGTAAATGATGAAGAAGTTCGTCCCTTCCTTGGGCCAGAATCAGGCAATCGTCCAAATAAGGATAGATCTGTATTCCTCTTAGCCTGAAGAAAGCTATCACTGGAGCCAGAACCTTCGTGAACACTCTGGGCACAGTAGATAAGCCAAAGGGCAACGCAGAGAACTGACAATGAGAAGTCCCAGCCCGAAAACGTAGATACTTCCTGCAACTTAGCCTGATAGGAACATGAAGGTAAGCCTCCTTGAGATCCAGAGTCACCATCCAATGATCTTTGCCCAGCAGAGGTAAAAGCTGTTGTAACGTCAACATTTTAAACTTGGGAATGTCCAGATAAGTGTTGAGGATAGATAAATCCAAAATTGGTCTCCACGTGTTCCCCTTCTTTGGTACTAGGAACAGGCGAGAATAAAATCCTAGGCCCACTTCTGGCAGAGGGACCGGTTGTATGGCCCCCATTTGAAGCAGCAGCGAAATTCGTTTGTGAGCCTCTAGTCTTTGCTGAGGAGGAACGTCCGGCATGCCTTTGAAAGGAGGCAAGGTATGGAAATAAAACCTGTAACCTCGGTGAATGATATCCAATACCCATCTGTCTTGGGTAATCAAACTCCAATTTTCCTTGAAGAGTGCCAACCTTCCTCCCAAAGGTGCTGCCAGGCAAGAAGGATCTGGCAACTGAAAAGGTAGGTCATTGGGCCTGTTTACGAAAGGACTGGCCCCTGCCCTCACCCGAAGATTGTGCAGGTGAACTCCCTGTTCTAGGTCTGAAGGAGCTCTGAGCTCTGCCCCTACCACGCCTAGATCTACCCCTAGACTGTGAATCATAAGAAGGGTACGTCCACCCCTTAGCAGGCCAATTCCTACTAAACTTCGGAGGCTGAACTTGCAAAAAATCTTTAACAGCCTGCATAGACTTAGCCTTGTCTTCCATTTTCTTCAAGACTGACTCCACAGGTGAACCAAACAACACATCAGACTGTAAAGGAGCATCCAAAATCCTTGCCTTAACATGGTCAGATAAATTCTGATCCCTCAGCCAGGCGTGCCTGCGAAGAACTGACCCAGTGGCAGCCACCCTAGACGAGGCCTGTACAGCATCAAAACCACATTGTAAAGAATGCTTACCCACCTGTTCAGAGACATGTACCAAATCTTGTAATTCTTTACACTCAATGCCTTCCGCCAGAGCATCTACCTTAGACTTCAATTGAGAAAGAAGATAGTTCTGATATTTCAACATGTGAAACTGACAATTCAAAGCCCTCATAGCTAAGGTGGAAGAAGTATAGACTTTCTTTCCCCATCTATCCAAAGCTCTGGCCTCTTTATCTGGAGGAACCGGATTTTTACCACAGAGGCCTTGACACCCTTAGGTCCCTGACTAACAGTTTCTGGGTCCGCCCTAGGACTCTTATAAAGATATTTATGAGCCTCAGGCACCCTGTAATACCTGTCCGGTTTAACAGGAGCAGGAGGCAAAGAATCAGGATTAAGTGAAGCCTCTGCAAACACATCTTCCACAACATCCAGAACAGGTGGTATAGCCAAAGGCCTATGCTGGGGTAAAAGCAAAAATTCCCTAAGCCTTTTCCTGGAATCAGAGAAGTCCTGACCTTCCCACTTAAAATGTTCCCTCATGGAATGAAGAGTCTCTGAAAAAGAAAAATCCTCTGGAGGAGAAGCAGAAGGAGTAGAATCATCTACATCAGAATCAGAATAAGGAGAATACTCCTGCAAGTCTTCAGCCGAAGACTCTGAAACATCCGAAGCCTGCTCAAAACTTCCCAACTCTGGTTCCACCCTAGGCCTCTTATCAGGAGGGGGTAAAGAACCTCTAATCAAAGTAATTAAATCTTCTGCCATTTTAAGCATATGCTTCTTGGGCACAGACCCTGCTGAACTAGGAGTGACACTAACAGAAGCTGAAACTGGTCTGCCTCTGGGAGAAGCCTTGGAAACAGAAGGAGAGGGCCTAACCACCCTAGGAAGGGAGGGGAGTACAGTAACTTGGGAAGCCCCTTCAGCCTGACCTGCCTCCTGAGAGGCCACATCCTGCAATATCAAAGTCTCCCCCTGGGACTCCAGAGAAGCCTCCGGCGGAACCCCCCGGTTCCACTGACGCCTCTAAAGAACCGGCGTCCGGTACGGACGACTCTTCTTGCCTGGGTTTAGCTGCTTTGTCTTTGCGCTTCTTCGAAGAAGCGGGCGTCGGAGCATCCGACGGCATATTATAATTGCACCGCTTCCCGAAGACCAACCTGGCACAATCTAACCTTCGCTTAATAGTGCGCTTATTGAACCTAGCACAAAAGCGACACCCAACAACGTCGTGCTCAGGCCCCAAACAAGGAATACACAAAGTATGATCGTCCCTATGCGGTATCTGTTTCCCACAAGAAATACAGTTATTCACTTTTTCTGACATCCGGTAAACCACTGAGGCAAGAAAAAACTAAAATATTCCCCAACGGGGTACTTAGCCAACTTTGACTCGGTCTGAAACTCCGGATTCGAAAAATTTCAGAACGCCGAACGGCACTTGCAACGCTGCTTCTGCATCAGACCATGCGGCAAAAAAGACTGAGGATATGACGTCGGTCATGCGCATTTGTACCCTGACGTTCTGATGTCAGTCTTAAGCGCCTTGACCGACGTCAGCCTAATACTTTGATATTCGGGCCGACCGAGGACAGCGGACTACCCAAGTGTAAGGACTGCAGCAATGTGAGATGAAGAACATCAAGTGAATGCTAAACAAGGGATGCAACAGAAAAATCTGAAATGAAAAAATAGAACTTCAGAAAGGATGGGAGAGATGAAACAGTAGACGAGCCAGATTATTTATTTAGCAGGAAGAGATATAAGAGGTAATATGCTGCTATACAAAACTTTTAGACAACAGTGTAAGAGTCTAATGTAATTTATAGCTATTGGAATCTGGCTTATTGATCTAAATGCATTATTAAAGCTTTCAGGTCACTGTCAATTCTAATTTAGTGTGCTAGAGCACCTGCTCAGACTTAAGAGGTAACACATACATTTCCCAAAATGCCATCATCAAAGGTTGTTTCCATTTTTTTTTATAGATGTTGCTTTGTATTGTCAGGATCTTTCTGATTTGATCCTATATGCATTTCCTGTGGGGTCATTTGCTTTTTGGTTTGTACCTTTTATCTGGACCCGGCCCTGATGCGATGGGTATCAGCCTTTTCATAAGCAGAGTGTTTTATAAGCTAAATAGAAGCCGCAGTGGTGCAGCGGTAGCGTTGTCGCCTCACAGCAAGAGGTTCTTCCGTTCGATTCTCGGCTGGAGCGCTTTCTGTGTGGAGTCTGCATGTCCTCCCCGCAGTCTAGTAGCGTTGGAAAGACATGCATGAATGGGCGTGCCTTCGTTGAAGGTTGGGCGTTGAGCTGGCACCTCGGCACCTTAAAAATCTACTGCCAATCATTAGCGGACCGGAGTTCTGCTGTGGCGACCCCTAACCGGGAAAAGCCGAAAGAAAAACAACAAGAACAACAGTGTTTTATAAGCTAGATAAACAGTTTACTTGAACTGTATTGATAAGCCCCCCCCCCAAAAAAAAAATGAAGATGCATGCTGTCTACAGTTAAAGGAGGTTAGCTTATTGTGCTGAATGTGTTCTAAAGACCATGGGTCATTGTATAATCAAATGTCAGAATGCTGTACAACTGCATGTCCTTAAGAGGTAATTTTCATATCATCCATGATGCCCTCACTAAGCGAATCTTGTAACTGCTGCTTCATGAGAACAAAACAGGTGACTAAGAACAAATGTACATATTATGAAACATCATGTATACCTTAAGAACACGAACAGGTCAAAGCCCAATGTCAGCTAATTATATGGGCAACAGGAGAGGCATATTTGATTAAACACTTAGTACAGTTGCTAAACTGGCAGTATTACTTTCTCATTACAGTCATCACAGGACTGAAAAATGGTTAGAAAGAAGTTAAAACAAATGTTATTTTTTTTTAGCATGAAAAGGACGAGAGATTGACCAGTCTTGGCAAAATAGTAGTTAGGAAGAACTAACAGAGGAGTCGGGGTGGGGATTGGCATAATGGTTAAGATGTTTGGCTCACAGACACAACGCAGAGTATTTAATTCTCACCTTTGAATGAAAATTGGCTAATCTTAAAATGGCCCACAAGGGCCAGCTGGACTAGTACTTACTTATGGACATATGAGTTTGAGTTTTATTTGTTAAGGAGCGGAAGTAATTTAAAACATTCTGCGGTTTAAAAGAAGAGCTATGTTGTGTGACAGCACAGCAGAAGTTGCCCATTGGCAAAAGCTATGGGCAGTTAGGCCTGGTACTTAAGAACACTTTAACTTGTCTTAACAGCTTAAAGTTTTTAATGCCCGCCTTAAGTTTTGGAGGAAGTTTATTCCAAAGTTTATAATGTAGGCAGTTTAAGGTGAAACAGCATCTTTGAGGTGACCAGTATATTTTTGAGGCAAAAATTAAATTCTGATATTAAATCTTGTTGGACTGTACCACTGCAGGATGTTAATAATGGTTGGACATATTTCAGGTTCATGCATGATTTTATGTGCTCCTTTGAGATGACAGTGAATAAGGGTGTTTTGTAGTAGCAGCCAAACTAGTATATTGAGAGCTATGCAAAGGTGTGTTTTACAGGGGAGATAACTAAAAGATTTGACAACTTTATTGGAAGTTTGATCTTGTCTGGTTAGTATGGAAGATGCATGTGGGACTTTGGGTAACAGAAACATATACACAATGGTTATCTGGCTTTGATACGGGGGTGTGGCTTTGTAATGCAGTCCCAGATTTTGCCTTTTTTTGTGAAAGGCATAACCAATGAGGTGGCTAGTTTCAGATTTGTTTACCATCATCCCAGTTTAGTTAGGGATGCAGGTTCTATGATAGTTTTTACGTAATGAAAAAATAGTGAAGCTGGCTTAGAAAGCAGACAGAATTAAATAAGAGTAGTTGTGATTTTTTTTTATCAATCAGTTTTCCATGGCTTAGAAAGCAGATAGAATTAAATTATGTTTTAACAATTAAAGAGTAGTTGTGATTTTTTTTATCAATCAGTTTTCCATGGAAGTCAAGGTCTCTTATGTGGCAGTCCTGAGCTAAGTGAGATGTCACAAGTAGAGCATACTACTGAAGAATTCCTGTAGTATGTTTACACATGGTACACATCTTACTGATGAAAACGTAAAGGGCCCATCAGACTACTGCTTAATTCTAGGACTGAGACTCTGTTTAAAAGCAGCTGGTATGATACAGCTTTGAATGCTTTGGACAGGTCTAAGAATAAGGAAGTTACAATTTCACAATGGCTACACTTTTTGATTTATTACATTTAAGAAGGACTGTCTGAGGAAGGGAGTAGTCCCGAAAGCGCTTACCACTTTTATTGACTCTGTTTGTACTGAATAAACGTTTTAATAAGGAGCAGCAGTGTCCAGCGACGTTCTTTGTTTCATTTAAGAAGGACAGCACTGCCTTTTTTTAATATGTCACAGCCAAAATCCTTAAATTAGTGATAGTATTTCACAATTCAAGTGCAACTTGAACAATTGGATGGGGAACAGGAAATTCATCCTTGGTTTGGCACCTATGTCTCTAATGGACACAGGCAACCTGTAAATGGTTCATCTCCCAGGCCCGTTTGTAAATGTTTTACCGCCCACATCCCCTACTTACACTTATCAAGGGTACCTGAACTTGTCAGAGATTTGGGATTCATGGCTAGGCTTATAAAGCCCCTTGTGGTCGTTAGCCTAGTAAACACCTGTGAACTTATGAACTGATGAGTTGGTATATGAGAATTTGGTGGTTTACACATTCTTCTAAAATTTACAGCATGGGTAGGGCAGTTATCAGTCCATAGTTTGAAAGTTCAAGAAGGATGCCTCCATTACGGATAGTGATAACATAGCACTACTTCCATAGAGGGGGGAATGTCAGATTCTTAGATACAGATTCTGACCAGTATGGATATGGAATATACTATGTCCTTGGCTGCTTTCCACAAATATTCTGGAAGAAGACTGTTGCAAAGTTGTGTTTTTTAGTTTCTGTAGTGGCCTTATGAAAGGAACAAGTGCAAGAAAGATCCAGCCAAGCAAGAATCTTCAGTGTAAAACCTTAAACCTCCCGTAATGGAGCCCCATGGGATATACACAAATGACCCCTTAAGGACATACCCCACTAGGTGTAGACATGCTGGTAATAAAAGTCAAAACAAGCATGCATGCATGTCTGCAGCTAGTGGGAGGTCACTTTATTGGCTTGAATGTATCCATAACGACTTAAAAAGTAGGAAGTCACAGGCATTCAGAAACCATGTAGTTGAAAAAACTGGTATGCTCTTCAGGGGTCAGTTGCATAAATCCCATTGGTCTCCACTACAGCAGGTTTACGGTTTCACACAATGTATTGCAAAACTGAGTCTTTTTTGCAGGTTTTACTGAATGACTTGTCTGTGTAACCCTTTAGTTTGGAAGCTTTTTGATAGTACTGCTTGGAAGAGGGTTGTTAGAGATATTATGGGGTATGGTACAGGGGACAAGAACAGACATTTGAATAAAGTAGTAACACTTACAATGTGCAAGTTGAATTTGTAAGATGTACTATAGCTGGATTTGAAGAGGGTTTTTTGGCCTGGCTTGAATAAACCATTGACAGAGATCCAGAAGCACTGAGATGTTCTTACATTACCTGCAAGTCACTAAAGTACTTTTTCTTTTTTACTTGAAATTGGGAAGGTCCGGATGTATCATGCCTGTTAAGTGAGACAGATCATCTAGTTTTGGATCCCAAATCCAAGGTTGATGAACTAAATGAGGCCACAGGAAGAGGAAACAAATCAGTTGAGGCCAAGAAGGTGCAATGAGGACGACTTTGCTCTTTAACCTGGCAGCTCTATGTAGGAACTTTGGGATCAGAAGAATTGGAGGATATACATAAAGGAGACCAGGGGGCCAATCGTGAAGAAGAACATCCCTCAGTGATTCCCCCTGTGAGGGGATTAGGGAAAAGTAGCTGCTGCACTTGTTCAGGGGAGATGCAAAAAGATCACAGCAATGCTGGCCCCACTGTCAAAAAATCAAATCCATCACATTCTCATTGAGGGACCAGTTGTGAGGTAGAAGAATGTACCTGCACAATTTGTCTGTTAACACGATGTACTTCCGCAGAATGTGCACTGCTATAAGAAACCAGTTGGATGAGATCGCCCATTGCCAAACCCTGAGCGCGATACAGAGGGTAAGACCCGGTTCCTCCTTGTTTGTTGGTGTACCAAACCACTATCATGTTGTCTGAAACGTATTAATTCCTGAAAGGAGAGCATTCTAAAAGGCCTGCAATGTTAAAAGCACTACTCTCAACTCTAGGACACTGATATGCAAATTGGCCTCTTTGGGGGACCATGTACCTTGGACTGTCTTTCCCAGGTAATCCCCCCCACCCCACCCAGCTGGGAAGCATTCATAGTCACTATGGCCTTGGGCAGAGAGGGAATGAATAAACAGCCTTGTAGAATCTGGTCTGATTGAATCCACCACATAAGATCCCAATATGAATTACCAATACATGCAAGGAGAAGAGAAAAGGGAAGATGAAGTATTGATCAGTGTGAGGCCAACATCCACTGAAGGATTCTTATATGAAATCTGGCTAAGGGTACTAGTGTTATTACTGCCACCACTAATCCCAAAGCCTAAAGGACCAAGCAGGCTGAAAATTCTGGTACTGCAAACTATCTTTCTCACTTGTGATCTTACTGTATGAACTCTAGAGAGGGGAAGTGAGGCTATTGTTGATTTTGTGTCGAGCAGTGCTCCTATGAACTCTACACTTTGACTTGGTTCTAGACAAGACTTTTTGTAGTTTATGGTTATTCCTAGTAGTGTACATGTCTGGATCCCTTTTTCTGTTGGTCAGGGTGAAGATGAGTGGGTCATCTAAGTATGGAAACACCCAGAATCCCTGCAGTCTCAAGTGAACTGCTACTACTGCCATGCATTTGGTTAACACTCTGAGGTCTGTGGTGAGAACAAAAGGGTAGAACCCTGAAATGGTAGTGGATGGTTCCCAGATGGAAGCATAAGAACCTTCTACATTGTCTGTTCATCTTTACATGATAGTGTACACCCTGATGATCTATCAAGCACATCCAGTTGTCCTTTTCCAAAAATGGAAGAATGGACTGAACTGTGACAATCCAGAACTTGGTCTTTCAAACAGATTTAAGATGCTGAGATCCAGAAATGGTCTCCAGTCACGTATTTTATTTGGCACTAAAAAGAACCTTGAGTACGTTCCAGATTCTATCTGGTTTGGGGGGACCTCCTGAATGACTCTCTTCTAGCAGCTTTTGTATTTGAATTGTTTCTTGTTCCCTCTGATGGGAGGAACATCGGGGAGTTTTCTTGAATTAGGAGGATGAAGGGAAAATGGTATTATATAACCTCTGGAAATGATCCTCTGCACCCAAATATCTGTTATCTCTAGCCAAGCTCTCTGGTGCAGGGTCAAACAACCTCCGACTGCCTCCAGAGGAAGATGATTAGGCCGCCTTAGAGGCTTTGCCAAACAACAATTCTTTGGACCCTTGTTTTTACGAGGTCACCTCTGCTGTGAGGGCAGCATCTACTGTTTGAGTTTCCCCCAATCTGCTTCTGGGGGAACTTCCTCCATGTATGTCCTGGAAAGATCCTTGGGATATTTTTGAACCACATCTTACTGTCACGTCAATGATTCCTCAAAAATGATTTTTGAGGTGTGGAAAAATGTATGCCCATGGCAGAAAGGGTCTTTCCAGCCTTCTCACAACTGGACAATGTGTCTTTTACATCGGGGCCAAAAAGAGATGTGCCTTCAAAAGGGGCATTGACGAAGAGAGACTTAAATGGCTCCACAAAACCATATAAACACATTCAGGCATGTCTACTAATGGAAATGCCTGAACCTGCTAACCTTGAGGTTCCCTTTGCTACATTAGAAATGAGCCTCATGGAAGAGTTGGATATCGATTGCAGGGTACCCAACTGAGAAGAGACAGGGTGTCTGAAAGCTCCTTAATCAGGTCCCTCTCTAGTCTCATGAAATGTGCCAAATAGTTCAGTGACCTTAAGGTGAAGGTCTCTGAAGCACAGACACCCTTCCCGAATCTGTCCATCGCCCGCTCCTTGTTGGGGGGAAGAACAGAGGAACTTTCCTCCACAAGTTCTTTCTTAGTAGCCACCGCCATGACCATGGCATCAACAGGACCAAAACTGTGTATCCTCTGCAGCTGTCATGATTTTATCAGGCTTCTTGAGAATTGGCTCGATGGTAGTGGGATCCTTCCATGCCCACTGAGAGATCAAATCAATGAGCTCTTTGGTGGGCATGGTCACCCAGGACGTAGACAGGCCAGTACCAAACACCACCAGGAGTACACATTCCTCAGACAAAGGGATGCTGGGCTTCCAGCCACCTCTCTGTTTCAGGATTTCAAGGATGTCTCCAAGTGAGACATCATCATGAGGTGACTGTGGGCACTCTAGACCCTCATCAAAATCTGTATGTTCAGTGACAGATTCAGGGGAGTCTAAGTGCTTCGTCTTGCACGTTTTCTTCTTGGGGACCACCTCAGTGAGGTACTATGGGGAGGTGTCAGAAGAAGTGGGGATACCCTGCTGGGAAGCCTGGGGTTTCTGTACTGTCTGTCCCTGTGGAGAGGGCAGTTGAGACTCCAGATACTGAGATGGCAAAGTTGAAGATACAGGATCCGGGGGAGGGCGTAAGCAGGGTTGCAGACAGGATTCTCTCCATTATTCCAAAAGTGGACTGCCCCAGTGAGGGACAGGACCCTGGATCTGAGAAGGCAAGTCTCTGATCCATGGTCCCACCCTTAGAGGACAGTCCTCCTGAGACTGAAGTCAGAACTGCACTAACCAATGCCGAGGCCCTGAGGTGCAGAGATGGCTCCCAAACCCTCAGTGTTAACTGAAGTACCTCAGATCTGACAGGTTAGTATCAGTTCCAAGAGCTCTCCAGATCCGACTGAACCTAAGAGCTCAGAGCAATCCTCGGATCTGAAGCAGACGGGTCAGAAAGACTCATATCCAAAGGCTCCAAGGCCTTGAAAGGAGTCAGAGATGGAATTGGCAATGGTGGTGTAGTCAATGAATGGACCTCCTGACCTAATGGGGTAGGAGCCAAAAGGATAGCTAACTCTCTGTGCTAAAATAATTTTTATCACTAACCTCTACACATCCCTCTTCTCTAAGGCTTCTGGAAAAGCAAGTGGATAGTACTGAAGGAGATCTAGGCCTCTCTAGGAAAGGGAAAAGAACCCTAGAGGGAACTGGGTTCACTGAGGGGGAGTATCTCTTTCTTTGTAAAAATATATCAGCAGATTTTTATATTGGATCCGAGTAGGTCTGATCCGACGTATCTTTAAATTATGAACTTTTCAGATCCACAGATTGTTTCTTCATAATTCTTGGATCTAAGGATGAAGTCAGATCTGAAGATTTAGGCCTTTTCTTTTTCGGATCCAAGGGAACTGATGGATCTGATAAAGACCTTTTCAAAGACTTCTCCAAGCCATAGAAGAAGCAGTTGAAAGTGCCTGGAGAAGTGGAAGGAACCTTTTTAGATTTTTCATTGGTAGCTCCAGATCAGGCCTTGAAGCAATCCTTTCAATATTAATATGTTCTTCTATTCAACCAGGGCCCTAGGGTTGAACGCATGATAAATGGAGCAATTTTCTTGTAGATGAAGAGGTCCAAGAGAGTACACACACAGTGTGTTAGCAGCAGAAAAGGGGGTTCTTCTGACCACATTTGCTACATTTCTTAAAGCCTGCAGGGCATTTTTCTTTTTCAGCCATTATATGCCACAATCAAAAAGGCAACAACTGCAAGGAACAATAATAACAAAAACAACAACACTACTCTAAGCTTTAAACTTCAAATACTAAACTTCAACTTTAAACTGTAAAGCTTTCTATCCTAAAATTTTTAAGCCATAAACTAAACAGCAGACAACTTTCTATTCTACAAATTAAAGCCAAAAACTAGAAATGACTTAGAAACTTTCTTTTTTTTTTTTTTTTTTAGGTGAAGTGAAAGGGGAGGTAAAAGGAAAACTACCTACAAAAGTAGTTATCAGCTATGACAAGTGTAGAAGATAAAGGGGAAAGGGAGAGGAGATACTATCAATAGTATCCAACAAAAGGCAATTAAAATAGGAGAAAAAGCACTTATCTAACTTTAAATACTCGAGAGTCTAGTAGACGTGTCTTTCGCTGGAAGCGGCAAATTGAGATCTGAGGTAATTGGGGTTGGTACATTCTGGGTAAAGGAGAAGCTTGAGAGTTCTAAGTTGCCACAAGCTTTTGCAGCCCCCGAATCCAAGCCGATGGTTTGGATCCGAACTCATCAGTTGAGGACAGAATGAAAATTGACATCATCAGATCAGTAGTAACTTATTTAAACTTAATTACTGCAGTGAAGGCAACAACAACAGATGAAATTGCTTGTGAACCAGAAAACAATGCCAAACAATATGCTTTAAATAGTGAGAAAAGAATGCTGATTTTACATAGACAATACCACCTAATGCAGAATGAATGTGAGCAGCTATTACCTTGATAACATTTTTTGAAAAAAACAGTGGTCCAGTGGGTAAATGACATTAGCAAGCTGAAACCCACCTGTAATGATACTGTACTATTCTTCTCAGAATAAAGATACTAACCTTTGTAACGCAATGAGAGTAAACACTTCTCACCAAAGGTCAGAGCTAAAGTTACTGAAAATTCAGCTGACAAAGACCTTCAGACAGGGACTTGTGAGGCTGACAACAAAAAGAATTGTGTCACCAGTCAGTTTAGGGGATGCATTTATCACTGGAGCCATTTTCAAAGAGGCAGATGCTAAGTTATGCATCAGGAGACACACTGGATATTCTTCCAGATCAAATATGCTTTTGAATAGATTCATCACCCAAAGACTCCCTATGCTGTGGAATAAAATCCCGGTATATGTGAGGCAGAGCACCTCGCTGGCCTTGTTCAAGAGAAATCTTGACCAATGGATGGGAGATCGCAGATATACCCCAGGGATTACCTCAGTGTCACTGCTCGACAGAGGCACAGCAAAATAATGGGTATAGTTCCCCATACTAAAGGGGTGGCGTAAGCCACAAAACTATGGGCTAGGCTTGTAAATGCCCTCGGACAGATAGCCTAGTATGAACCTATGAACCTATGAACATGTTTGGTCAGCATCCAAAACACTGAGAAAAGACTTTCAAAACTGATCAGTGGGAAAGATGCACTTGGGGCCATCTAAAGCATGGTGACCATCAAAGGACTGGCAGAGACAGATGCTCAGCTGTAGAATTCAAAAGGATAGTAACAAAAGAGCCAGAATCCAATAAGTATTCCCTGGCATACAAGTAGTACTTCACCACACCAATGGGAGAACTACTCAACATACCTAACAACTAACAAAGCCAAGTCTGATGTTGACAGACTAAAATGATTACTACATCCCAGAGTTCACTCCCAAAACTGAGTTATGGAGTTATCCTTCTACTCAGACTCCACAAATTTGGTTTACATGATAATGAAGCTGAGCCTTCCATGGAAGAGGAGGAGTAGGAAAAGGAAGAGGACATTATAGATGGGAGGTGCACGAGTCGGAACAAACTCTGGGGTACCAGAGTTAGTCAGCAGGTCAGAAAGAAACTACCTTATGTCTGGCCTCATGCTGCCTACTTTTTGCTTCTCTGCTTCTTGATGGATGTTTTTAGACAGATGGTCATCTATTCCCTTCAGATATAATCTCTACTCTATCTCCTATTTTCATCTTTAATAGATGGTGTCTCATCAGGATGATCTTGAGATCTGACTTGCAGCAGCAAGTAAAATAGTTGAAGGAATGGCACTTGTAGTTAAAGACAATCTGCAAGATTCCCAACAGTTCAGGCAGCAGTGGCTGTGAGCCTGCTTAGTATTTGTTTATAGAAGGCAGACAAAGCAGCATTGGAAACAGTCTTCTCTGAAGAATAAAAAGCACTGTGTTTTCTGCAAGAAGACTTTAAAGGCGGTATCTGGATACTGTGAGGAGGAAGAAAAAAAACAGGCACAAAGGCAACCAGCATGACTTTCATCAGGCATGGAGAAGACAGCAAGAACATAAGGCATTATTTCTGCAAATGAAAGCAGTGAGAATGTTACTGCTCAGCTGATTTCATAAAATGATGCCACTCATAGGAATCACTACAAAATTTCATGTCTGTAAAAATGGTACTAGTATATCTCACTAAACGACTTCTCACATTACGCATCACCAAATGCAACTGTCTGAATGCAGACCTGATAGAAACAAAAGATTCCAAAACAAACTGTACCAAAGTAAACAGTGTACAATGTAAACATGGGAGGCACAGTATTAATCAAACACAGGGACAGCGTGTTAAATTAATATAGTGGGTACTTATGGGCAAGACCCCATGCATATCAATGCCCAGCTTAGATATTTAACACAAAGGGTACAACACCTTGTATAAAAGCAAGCTTCTGTATGTGCAAAGTTCTGGCTTAGTTTTTACTGTGAGGTCTTGCTACTAGAATATGTAAGTAGGGAATTATGAGAGTGCAGACCTCAAAATGAGAGATGCAAAGGAGCTTGCACACCTCGGGAGATATACATTACTATAGTGTAACGTAGTATGACTTGCAACTTCATTACAAAAGTATCAGACTTTTTTTGCTGCACACAGTAGTGTAGCAGGAATAAGAATTTCGCCATTTCATTTCAATGGTGCCCATTTCACTCTAAAATACTTTTGATGGAAAGTTTGATAACTTACACTGTAGAGTTTCTACTTCAAAGAAATGTGCTAAAATCACTTGAAATTTTATGTTAACAGAAATGTGATGTCTTATTAGACTGGTTGGGCAGGACATCATAGCCTTCAAACCACCACAAAATGAAAATTATGCATTACCTGTTGATTTTGTCAAGATGTTCAGCAAGTACAAATGGTTTCTCTTTTCCAGATTCACTCTATTGAAAAAGATAACGATACAGTACTGAAAAAAACAATCTTCTATTTTAACTATTGTTTTTAATATTAAAAGTAGTACACAACACAGAAGAAAATAACTTAACAGTCCCTGTAAAATTGGGAACATGGTGGCATAGAATACACTATTTCAAGACAAATCTTAATTCTCAATTACTGTGTGAGAGAGAGAGACAATAGACAATTAAAAACCTATTGTCTACTCCAAAATCCATGAACAATTTTACACAGTAGTATAAACAAACATGACAAGCAAATTACACACATTTTCCATGTGCTTCCTTATTTTGAAATGTATGTAGAAAAAATTACAAAAACTCTTAAACTTAAATTGCAAAATGCCTGGAAACCATTTGGATACCTTAGTGGCACTCAGCAGCTTTCTAGGGAATGTTAATTGCTTATTAAATGGGATACTATTTCTAGAAGTCCAGGACCTAGTAATATAATATTTCACTACTGGCTAAAGCCTGGTTTATAATGATGGTTGTTTGGCAAAATACAGGCAAAATATATACCAAAAAATAATACCATGATAACAGGTTAAAATATATTTTAAATTTTGCAATTTGGTGAATTATTACAAGCTTCTATGAAAAATAAAAAAAACTACATTATGGGTTTTAAGTCACCTTGTTCACAAAAGGTCTTGAAAGCTGTCAGTTTAGTGAGAGTCAAACACATGCATTATGATTAATCCTAAAAGGTTTATAACTTAGATTGTAAAACAAGAGCATGTGCAAAAGTAACCCCATATTTGAGACCGATCAAAAACTAACTTTTCTTTACCTTTGATGTCTGATCAGAATCTAGAATATGTATTGCAGAAAAGTTGGTGTCACTTATTTTGTTACATGATAAAGTGTGTATGTATGTACGTCAGAACAAGCATCAACCCAGGAATGAGTCAATTTAATTTTATAGCAATCTATTATAATAACGAGAAATGTTTTGCTGGCTATAATTTTAATCAAGTTGAATGGCACAGATAGCTATGCTTTTGGATTGATTATTGCATCATCAATATTTAATAATAATTAAACTTTTAAAGCAGAAAGTATTTCTTAGTTTAATGTTACATTTATATTGATAAGCTGATATTGTAAGAAATCTTTGTAGAAGTTCAATTCTTTCATCAGACACAAGACATCTTTCTGCTGAATCAAAGTTTAAGTTTGCTGTTACTAATTGGTGTAAACGAAATTAGATAGGGGGCTGACTGGGGTTTAATTTAATTGTGGAAATATTTATTGTTCAGCAACTAACCCATCTTTGGTTCCACCCACTGACACCTTACAAATGAATGTAATAATTTTCTAAATTTACTAAACAAGTAGTAAAGTCTGAAACTGGACAAATTAATTTTATGCATGCATATTCAAGGTGATGTATTGTTCCAAATGAATGATGTTTACATATATTTTGATTTGGTGAAAGCAATAATCTTTATGATGTGTGTGTGAGTGATGGAGAATAACTGTATAGAAACATTCACTTGTGTTAGTTAACACCTATCTTGTGTATTAAATCATCTTAGGCAGTTCTCTGTTTCCTGATTCCAAACACAGACGGTGTAGTGGTGCAGTAGTTACTTTTTTGCCTCACAGCAAGAGGTTCTCCGGTTTGACTCTCAGTTGGAGTGCCTTCTGTTCGGAGTCTGCATGTCCTCCCTGCATTCGTGTGGGTTTTCTCTGGGTGCTGCGGTTTCCTCCTACGTTATAAAGATATGCATCTGGAGCATTTCTCCTCAGGCCTCCGCAAAAAATTGGCTTCATTCTAAGTCGGACATTCACGGTAACAAATGTTAAATAAAAATAAAATAAATAAAATAAAACTGCAATAAAGCTATCCATGTAAAAAGGACAGATGATGCTGAAATACTTTATTATTATTATCTCCTTTTCTGCATAAATCCAATGAATTAAAATGTGGGCTGAAATGTGCATCAGTGGTTTTATCAAGATTTAGTTTATATTATATATTTAACTTAAGCACTCAAATCATTCACTTCTCATCCCTGCACTTGCCCAAAACTCATAGCAAGCACTAATAAACCTTAGCACTAAACCCCCCTATACTGTAGAGAAGGACAAGGCTCTCTATTCGACCTTACCAGCCAATCAGTAAAACAGTTCACTGTACCTATCCAGGCATGTCCAAAGGGCAGTTTCAGGTGTACTCTCCAGTCCAACTGGTGAATCTGGGCATTTTGAGGCAATGTTACAATTGCCTCATGTACACAGACAACCCTCTTCCTCCTTCCACCAAACACTAATTCATGCGAGAGATGCAATTATACAGCCAAACTGAAGGTTAAGCTCTCTCAACCCAAGACTGGACCAGGCAGTCAATAGGAGAAGGGAATTACTTGAATCACACCACCAGTCTCACAAAGACCTATGAAATCAGCACTGGCAAAAAACACACAAATACACAAAAATATACTCAGAGGCTCTAAATAAAAATCTGCAAAAGCAACAGAGACCTCCAAAACAGACATCCAAGCAACCTCCACCCCCCCAACACAAACCATGAAACACATACTTCACAAAACCACTGTGCCACAGAATCACGGCCCTTAAGGCATAATAACATACCCAACGCACTAGTAATAGGTGACTCTATAGTCAGGCACACTGATGTCCCACTCACTAGGCTGAACAAGGAGAAGGTTACTGCTAGTTGCCTGTCGAGTGCCAGGATCCGCCACATAACACAAGCACTCAGGTCACTCCAGAACAAGTACAAATAAGACTCTGTCATTGTCCATGTTGGTGTGAATGACCTGAGCTGTACCTCCCTGGACTACATGAAAAGAGACATGGAGAAGCTCTCTGATCACGTAGCCTCGGCTGGTATGACCCTGACCCTGAGTAGCATCCTGCCCTTGCCAAGAATGATACCAGGGTATAGAGAAAAAAATATCAATTTCAACAATTGGCTAAGCTTCTGGTGTCATTCAAAGGGGATCCAGTGTCTGTCAGCTGGGGATGACATGCTCAACAAGCCACACTGCTTTGCTAGAGACGGATTGCACCTGTCACCCCTAGGCTTTCTCGAATACTGGCCAAGGCTCTTGCCACCCCCATAGTGCCTTTTTTAGGCAAGGCTCAAAAGACAAACCCACTGTCGTAAATAGCCCAAGTAACAAAAAACTGAGGGTAATGCTGCTAAATGCCAGAAGTCTAAACCTCAAAATGCAAGCACTCGAGGCACTCCTCAGTATGGAGAAAATCGATATATGTGCAGTAACAGAAACCTGGTTTAAGGCTCCAGAGAGCACCTCAGCACTACCAGGCTAAAACTCATACCATACATTTTGGCCACAAAACCCAGACCGAAATACAAAAGGCGGGGGAGTAACCATATTCATCAAGGATACCCACACCTCCAGGTTAGTGACACAGCACGATGCTTCAGAGATCATCCACATGCAACTAACAATGGGCAAAACTGCTATTCAAATTATAGCTTGCTACAGATCACCCACCATGTCCCAGGACCCCCACTCCGCATTCCTGGAAACACTGGGAAACATAAACACCGTGATATTGGGTGATTTCAATTATCCAAACATTAACTGGGAGAACTACTCAAGTACGAATTCCCTGGCCCAACATTTCCTAGAATTTATAAACTCAAACACCCTGGATCAACTGGTTAACACCCTCACCAGAGGTGACAACATATTGAACCTGGTCATCACCAACATGGGCGACCTGTGTTCCACACTGGAGGTCAACCCCTTGCTGGTTAGATCTGACCATAAACTAATCACTCTGGATATCCACATCCCTCCACCACCCCCGGTCAAAGAAACCACCGTGAAAAACTTTTCAAAAGCAAACTTCACGTTACTTAAGACCGAGGTGGGAAGTTTCAAAACCCCCCATGCTAAAGGATAACGCTGTCCAAGCTGCAAAATCCTTTACTAATGCACTCTAGGGGCACCTACAAGAATGCATGGATCGTGCTATCCCAAACACAACCAAGACTCACTCCTCCAAGAAAAGGTAACCAGTCTGGTGGATCCCTGCCATAAACAAGCTATACAATAAAAGGAGGAAACTAGTACAGAAGAGAGTAAAATCCCAAGAAGGGAAGACATCCCTGATCAGTATCAGCAAGAAACTACGTTCCCTCATAAAATCATCCAAGGTTAGCTTTGAAAGAAAAATTGCCATGGACTCCAAAGATAACCACAAGGCATTCTTTAGCTATGTCAAGAATCTAAGTGGCAATTCTCAGATCTGCTCAGAGTTAGTGCAGAATGGCACAAAATACACTGAACCGACCGATATAGCCAACGTCCTGGCAGACAGGTTCAGTGCAAACTTACCCCCTCTCTCACCCCCAAAAGGGCCCATAACTATACCAGAAGAATGTAGTGCCCCTGAAATCACAGACACTCAGGTTAAAACAGCCCTTTCAAAAGCCAAAAACACAGCATCAGTGGGACCGGACTGTGTCCCAGGCTGCATCCTACACGAGCTCAAAGATGAACTAACCCCTCACCTAAACACATTGTTTAAACTCAGCCTCTCCACAGGCTACATGCCCACAGAGTAACGCACAGCAACGGTTATTCCGCTTCACAAAGGTGGAGCCACAATGGAACCCGGGAACTATAGCCCTATAAGCCTGACTAGCTTGGTCTGCAAAGCTATGGAGCGCATCATCATGGATCTCATTAACAGAGACATTGGAAACCTCCAAACACTGGACCCAACCCAGTTTGGCTTTGTTAAGGGCAGATCATACCTCCTAAACCTGGTGGACTTCTTTGAGACAGTTACCAAGGCTATAGACGAGGGAAAGGTGGTCCACACAGCCTACCTAGACCTCGTAAAGGCCTTCAACACTATTCCCCACTCTGGTATTATAGACAAGCTCACCAGCCTGAACATAAACCCCTATGTCATGAGATGGGTTGCCAACTGGCTCACAGACAAAACCCATATGGTAAGAGTTGCAGCAGCTAGGTCTGACTCTAAACCTGTTACAAGTGGCGTTCCCCAGGGCTCAGTCCTAGGACCCCTCCTGTTCGGCAT
>NC_056737.1:1820165992-1820200992 GCF_019279795.1 Protopterus annectens | reverse complement strand
TGTCATTCCCTGAATATTGACTAAATGATACAAGTTTTCGTGTGTGTCAACTCTCCCTTCTTGCATTTTCAGAGGGCTTTGTTTATTGGTTGCCAACACTATTTTTGTTACTGAATAATTACATTAATACAAATGGAACTTTATTGAGTTCATGCTTTTGGCTTAGGTTCAAGAAGGGTTCCTTTCTTCTCCTGACCCCTCCCCCTTTTTTCTTCCTATATATGGTTCTTGTTTGGCTTATTTAAAGAAAATTCCAACTGGCGTATTTGGGTGCTTGATACTATTCCTCAGGTTCACACATTAGCTATACATATACAGACTAAAAACATTTTATTTTGGCCTTAAAATATACTAGTTTCAAATATAGATATAACAACTGCAGTAAAGTATGTACTCATATATGTGTTGGTGTGTTTAGACACTGACACTAGCATATGTATGGGGGCAGGATTGTGGTGGTGAACAAGTGTATAGGTACATGTATATCATCTCACCTATAATTTTTTGGTGGCACTGGGATTGCCCCCCTGATAATTGGAATAATTTTGGTTACACATATTTGTTTAACTTTAGGCTTACTACCATTTGACAGTTTACTGGCATATTATTGTATATCAGCTTTTATTCTATCTGGAGATCTGAATAGATTTCATATAGATCAGCTTATTGTCATGGATCTTGAACAAATACTTCAGGGCCTTTGTGTCGACAAAAATGATATCGGGGTTTTTGGTATACCCGAAGGAGATGGTTTTCCTCAACCCATGGATCCAGTTGACGGCTGTAATGATGCTTTTTATAAACTCAGCAAAGGCATGAAGAATTTGAAATCTAACATTTGGCATTTGAGGCTTTTCAAAGCCTATATGAACAAACAAATTATGCCTAGGGGCTTAAGAATCAAAATTCAACCTTTGGTGAGCAAGATAAATGACATCCTTAGCAAAGAATGGCATTTGGCACAACAACAGGCATCTATGAATTTCGTTCAGATTTTAAGTTCGTATTATGAACGGACTATTGAAATTAATATTAAAGAAGTTGGTGATCTCTGTGGACAAGCTAAAACATATGATGGCCACCCACAATTTTCTATATGCCTTAATAAACTGTCAAAGGAATTGCTTTTGTTTGAAAAACAGACTAAAGAAAAAAAGATTAAAAAATTCAACAGAGATATTACTGACTATCAGAGGGGCCGACCCTTTGAGGCCACCAAAAATGTTAGGTTCATGGAAACTGGCCAGAGGTCTGGTAGATATACCAACCCCCAAAAAAGACCTAGATCCATACTCAAGGGGTCTCACACATAGTAGCATCTCAGGAGAGGATTATTCGACAACTGATACGGAGGGTATTTGTACTGGTGAGTCTCCGACTCCCAAAAGGACTAAAAGCCAAACACATTCTTTAAATTCACTAGGAGGAGGGGTGGGAGAAAGCATAGGAAACACCAAGATAGATACAATCGAAGTACTTATCCAAACATTCATGACACGATAGATGACAATATTTTGAATATTTCCAAAATTGTCTTGACAGAAGATCAAAAGAAAGTGTTAAATAAAGGTTTAAACTTTGTTCCAGGGTTTTTTGTGGATGAATTTCATATTGTCAAAGATATTAACGATTTTTGTCGCAGAATCAACCTCAAACTGTTTTTTGGACCCAGGTCTGATTCTCAAAGATCCACAGAATTTAAATTCCATAAATCCAATTTTGTTCCACCTATGAATCGGAATGTGGCTATCTTTCAGCAAGCTGTACTCAAGAACATACATTTTAAACTAGATCAATTTTCACCTCTGAAACATAATCTCTCTACCCTTGAACTACAGGCTTTACAACAGCTCAGGGACAACAAAACATTGTTATTATTCAGGCTGACAAGGGTGGGGCAATAGTAATCATGGATACAGATTATTATCTGGGGGAGGGAAATGGACAATTAGCCAACCCATCCCACTACATGAAAATGCCTACTGACCCCACCCCGAACTTTAAGAGAGAAATTGACAATTTTCTTGAGTTAACAGTTTCGGAGGGCATTATATCAGACACAGTTAAATCACAATTAATGGTACGGGACCCACAACAACAGATTCTTTATTTACTACCTAAGATACACAAGTGCCCGAACAAACCACCTGGTAGACCCATTCTGTCTGGTATGGGGTCATTGACGGAACCACTGTCTGAGTTTTTGACTTCATACTTGAAACCACTACTAATTTTGATTCGAGCAAGGATACAAGACACCACCCAATTCTTATCCATTATAGATGATAACCAGTTAGAACCTGAGTGGTTACTTTGTATATTAGATGTCAAGGCTTTATACACCAATATACCACATTGGGCTGGACTTGAGGCCCTCAAGTTTTGGTTAGATAGAGCCAAATTATATCCAGTCGGTTTCAATACGCTTTTGATTTGTATGGCGGAACATGTTTTGAATAAAAATGTTTTCTATTTTCAAGGTGAATGCTATTGGCAGTTGAAGGGTACCGCTATGGGTGCCTCTTTTGCTCCTATATATGCGGACTTATTCATGGGCTACATTGAGGAGCAACTCATTTATGATCAAACACATAACATCTATCTTGAAGAGCTGGATATTTGGCGACGTTATCTTGATGATTGTTGGTTAGTTTGGCGTTCCGATGAAGAATATTTGGCTGAATTTGTGTCATACCTCAACCATAACAAATGGGGTATTGAATTTACTTCAACTTATCACCAAAATCAAATCAACTTTTTGGATGTAACAGTCATCAGGAACCCAGATGGTACTTTACGAAACAAAACATTTCGTAAATACCCGCAATACAATACTTTATTACATGCAACTAGTATGCACCCTAACCACATCATCCGGAATATACCCAAATCCCAGTTCCTCAGGATACGCTGGATTTGTTCCACAGAAAATGACTTTGAAGAATCACAACAAGATCTAACCAACAGATTTAGAACCAGGGGATACAAGGAGCCTGACATTCAGTTGGCACGTCACTTTGCAACCAATTCCACCAGAACTTCCCTTCTCAAATATTGTGACAGAAATAGGGATGCACAGGATGGAGGATTACGGTTTATTACTACCTATGGGCGTAACATCAATTTGATTAGAAATACCATGATGAAACATTGGAGCAACCTCACTGCCAATGAGGATATTGCCTCCTTAGTCGGTAAACACTTGTCAATATGGTTACCGTAGAGGGAGAACACTTCATTTTTTTCACATTATAAGAGGATGGGTTCAGGTGGCATTATACATCAACAACTTACAATGACTGGTGTCAAACTTTGGGGCACTTATCAATGCAGCCATTGTTCATCATGTCCATTTATATTCACATCTAAACAATTTTCCAGTAAAAACACTGACAAAATTTTTGGCAACTGTAATAGTGATTGGGTGGTATATCTTGCGACTTGCACATGTGGTTTATTTTATGTGGGTCGGACATCACGGGCCTTGAGATTACGCATGTCGGAACATCGCAGTGACATTCGAACCAAAAGAGAAACCAACGCTTTGTTCAGGCACTACACACAACATCATACTGCTAGATTTCAATTTTGTATTGTAGATAGAATTTTGGGTGACAGAGCCAACAAACAGGGATGGCATTCCATTCTCAACCAAAAAGAGAAATACTGGATTATCAAGCTAGGGGCACTATTTTCTCCTGCTTTAAATGATCATTTATAACCGATTAATATATCCAATATTGAATGTATTATCATACTTATGTTTTATTACCATATTTGCTATTTGGATCATCTATTTTTTACTTGTTATTTTTTATTTTCTAGTTTGTATTTTTCCTTCCTGTTTTTCTTTCAGGCAGTATTATGGGCATGCCTAAAATCCTTTGGAAGCACCTCATTGGTCTATGGACCTTATTTAAACCTGCATTTGTGCATCATTTCCTGTTTGTACTTTTCTTGTTCCACTGAGGAAAGCCATGTTAGACTGAAACTGGTCTGGATTATTGAATTGTTCGATATGTATTAAAACACTTAAGTTTTACCTTAGTGTTGCTGTAGTTTTGTTGCTGATATATACTGAGTTTTGTGCTGGCATTTTTTCAGTTACTGATAGTTTGTTTTGCCCTTGCACTTGGATCCTACTTGCAGGGCTCTTCTCTTTTTCCATATTTAGGAGATATACAAATATCACACCATTGTCTCTTTGTGAATTGCTTATCTAATCTCTCTTCCCAATCCTTTCTACGCTCCTCTGATTGATTCTTATACTTATCATGCAATATTTTATATGCTCTACTAATTATTCCTTTTTTAATGGCCGGTTCTGTTCTAGATTCTATTAAAGACTCTACCATTGCTGGTCTTTCATTTAGGACTCCCTTATTTCTTTCTTTTTGCCTGTATTCTGATATCAATCCTTGATAGGGGAAGGCAATCTCTAACCTGCAGTCCAAATAAATTCTTGCCGTCTTCCCATTCTATTACCTTTCTCTTTCTAGTTATTTGATCCCAATATCTTGGTTCCTTTGCCAGTTTTCTCCAGTAAATTCCAGCTCCCTCTTACCAACTGTCTGTATCCCTAACTGTAGTCATCTAGCAGAGAATCTCATGATGATTCCGCCCACCTAAAGGAAGGAAATGACCCATACTGGTGGCAACAGTGTTTTAAATGAAGAAGCCACACATCTGTTATCTTTTTTTCCTGAAGCAAAAGTAAATGTTATTGTATGGTGGAATTCTGCAATGCATTGTACGTTTTTCTAACAGAACAGTTTGCAGATTGAGGGGTATGTTGTGTAGGCATAAAACTGAAGACTTTTGTCAAAACCAATGCTACCTTAAACTTATCGTAAAGCATATACTATATGCATGACCGATTGCCTTGTGTTTATACATTCTTTTTTCCTACTAAAAGACACAAAAACAAACTGTCTTTGCCAGAGGAAACCGTGTAGACTTCTTTTTACAAGATCAGTGTGTTTGACAGCATTTACTGTTGTCACTCATTTGTGCCCTCAGTTGTATTTGGCTGTGCTGACACAGCTTGGGGAAGGTGCTGACTAAAAAGAAATATCAACAAAATCTGGATAAAGCCTGAAATAAATGCACAAGTTAAAAAAGGATAAAATTAACACAATGATGTCATACCTGTCATGTCATGTCCCTGGCTTTGGCTCAAATTTTGTCTGCCTCATCACAAACTGGCAATTTTGGGAGAAAATGTGATTCTTCTTCTTTCAGCTTTTCTCAGTTAGGGGTCGCCACAGCAGATCACCTGTCCGCTCATGATTGGCAGTAGAGTTTTATGGTGTCGTGTTGCCAGCCTGGCGCCCAATCTTCCACAGAAGGCACACGAACTCACGCCTAGGGCCAATTTAGAGTCCAATCCACCTACAGCATGTCTTTGGGATGTGGGAGGAAACCAGAGCACCCGGAGGAAACCCACGTGACCACAGGGAGGAGATGCAGACTCCGCACAGAAGGTACCCCAGCCGAGGATTGAACAGGAGAACCTCTTGTTGGGAGAAAAGGTGATTAATTATACTTAAATAATGTCAATTAAAGATAAAGAAACTTACTTGAGAATGTAGGTTAAATTATTTTTTGTCAGCTTTTAAAGTTGATGGTACTCTCCTATAGTATCCCTCCCTGATTAGATTTCCCAATTAATTTCATAAGATTTAAGAGCTGTGCAGTACATATTCAAACATTCCACCATTTGCTACATTTGTATATTTTTTCTTAGCTTTTCAGATGTTTCCTTAAAAAGTTTGAAGCCCACATGAGCAATGGGATTGCCGCCCCCAACCCATAAAGCAACAGCAGTGGAGCAAAATGTAGGACTCTTTACTGATTGAGTTATTTTTTCCATTAAATTGTTCTGAATAGTGGCTTTAGGTGAGGTCTGTGTAGCTAATTTGCTTTGTTGCACATCATGTGCTTGTGAAATGGCCATAACTGTATGTTCTGGTAGGAGCTGAGAGGTGCTAAAGTAGTGGTTCTACCCCATTATTACTTGAGTGGACAACTGTGTGGCAGGTGGTGCAGAGGATTAAAGAGCTGTTTCTTTTAGTCCATAATTTGATTAATTTTGCCTTCACTGCCATTTAGCAGGTAGTGCAGAGAGGATTAAACAGCTGTTTCTTTTAGTCCATAATTTGATAAATTTTTCCTTCACTGCCATTTTCATGTACTTTTATTTCTGATGGTATTTGGCGGTGGTTAGTAATTTTATGTGCACTGCACTTTCTACATGAAGAGCTGGCAGTTAATTTTATTTTTATAAAAGAAAATTGCATTTCAGTTTTATACAAGTTCAAAGTTTGATACAAGCGCAAATATTTTAAATAAAACACTACTGTCCTGGTTATATTGTGTGTTTAATATTTTGTCTGTTCTTCCATTTGCATTTGAATGTTGGTATCCCACAATTTAATTGGGGTAGGCGGGTTACACAATGTATGCAAATTTTATGTTAATCAGCATCCAGATTTTTGGCCAGTTGTACCTGCTTTTCATGGGCCTTTGTCCAGATTTTTGATGTTTCCAGGCTGAAAGGTATGGTGCTATGTATAAGAGCCTTAACTGTACTGCTCTAAAATACCCCCTCAAAATGAGTAATTCTAGTCCGCCTTGTTCTATTGGAAGAATCAGCTTATCCCACTTCACCCTTGCAGTCTTCCCCTTCCAGATAAAATCCTTCAGCTCTTTTTAATTGCTATCCACAACTTCTCCTCTAGTTGATATAAATACGCCTGACATGTATAAGACTAAAGGGACTAAAAACATTTAAACTTCTTGTATCTTACTATCCATATCACAAAACTTCCAGTTTCTCAATTTTCGTATTATCTTCTGTTTAGTTTCTTCCCAGATATCCTTAGCTGCCCCAACAGTCATTTCTAATCCATATGCTTAAATACTTAATTTTATCATGTCCCCATAAATATGCATATTGTTGGACCAATTTGTGTGTGGATGCATAATTTACAGCTATTGCCTTTGTTTTAGCTTCATTAATTTTGTATCTTGAGAAGATCTGAAACGGTCTTAAAATGTTCTACAACAATGTACTGTCCCTTTCGGCTTTGTCAAGTATAAAATAATATCATCTGCAAATACAGACAGCTTTTCTTGACTACCATATTAACTATATCCTTGAATTTCTGAGTCCCTTATTTTCTTTGCCAATGTTTCTAAATACAATGCAAACAACAAAGGGGAACGAGGACACATCTGCCTAGCACCTCTACACAAGCAGAAATTATCAGAGAGGACCCTAACCACTTTAATTTTTCACCTCCGATCCTTCATATATACTCCTAATCAACCTTATAATTTTATCAGGGAAAACAACTGCTTCCATTGCCCTGCTCATGAAGTCCCAGTCTACACTGTCAAATGCTTTCTCTGCATCAATACCCACCAACAACAGTGGTCGTTTCTTACATTCTGCTTCCCCCTGGATCATCAATGTTCTGTTTATATTGTCAAATGTTTGCCTCCCCTCCATAAAACCACAATGATCCATATCTATCCATTCTGGTATCACTTTTGCCATTCTTTTAGCCATTATAGACATAAACACTTTATAATCATGGTTTAGTAATGAAACAGGCTTGTATGAAGCTGGATCTGATGGATCTTTACCCTGTTTAGGTATTACAGCTACCACTGCTTTCTTCCAGAATGCTGATACTACTTCTCCTCTTAAAATACTGTTAAAGAAAACCTTCCAGATCTTTATCAGTTTTTTTACCTCCTAGCTTCCAGGCTTACATAAGAATACCATCTACTGTCGAGAAATTTCCTGTAGATTGGTTATAATAACCACTTTTATCTCATCTCCTCCTATCCTGTTAGTAATTGACCCTTGTTTATGTCTAACCTTGGTATATTGAATTCTTCCATAAACATTTATATTTGTACCTTTTCTGATTTCTATATTTCTCCACTTTATACAGACTTTCATATAATTTCCAAAATACTTCTAATATCTCTACAGTATCTCGTTATCTTCCTTGTTATGGGCTCCCTAAGCTTGGTGAAAGCCCGCTCCACTTTCTGTTGTATGAGCCATTGTGCTAAAAGTTTTTGTGCTCTGGAGTTATCAAAAAACAGTTGCTGTTTTTAACAGCAATCTTTCTAAACTCATGCATATTATCAAGGTAATCCCTTATTTTGTCCTTAGCATTCTGCAGTTGATCCTTTTCTTGTTCTGTGAGATTCTCCCTATTTTGCAAAACTTTAACATTTGTCAGGCCCCTCTAAATAATTCTTGTTACTTCCTAACCATAGCTTTTTTTCCTAGCTATAGCTTAAGAAGAAATTTCTGTCATCTCTAATAATCTCCACTACTCATTCCTTAAATTGCCCTTTTTTCAAGTGGCAGTGTCTCATTTTTATTTCATTACCCAGTCTTTTTTATTTTAATTATTGGCGCATGATCTGAAATAGTCACTGGGTATGTATCAAGACCTTCAGTTAAATGTACATGTTCTTGTGAAATGTAATATCTTTCTAGCATAGCCCAGTTTTTATATCTTGAGGAATAATCTGTGAATTCACTCTGAACTCCTATTGGCGAATTTGCATCTTTCATGCCAAATATTTTCATAAATGTCTTCAAAAATCTACCCTACTTTATTATACTTTCCCTTCTGGGCTCCCCAGACACATCTTCACTGTTGCAAATCATATTCCAGCCCCCACCTATAAGTAATATTCCTTGCTGAAAACTGATTATTACTCCCAGAATTTTCTTAAGCTCCATTATAGCAGTTTTAGGTGGAATGCAAATACATGCCAGTGTAATCCTCCTCCCTTGCCAGTAACCCATTAGCACTACAAATCTGCCATTATCTTCTTTATCCTCTTTTATCACTATTGGAGCTCATTTTGCAAGTAATACAAGTACTCTTATTTTCCCTTGTCTCAAGCATTCTGCTGAATAACCATCCTGAAAACCTTTCTTTGTCAAATTCACATGTCCAGTTATTTTTAAGTGTCTCTCTTGTAACATAGCTATTTGCACTCTACATTTTTTAATATAGTTCACTACTCTTTCTTTTTTGTATTTATATGTGAGACCGCTGACATTTAAACACATTACAGAAAGCATCACTGCATTAAAAAGTTATTATTCCCACCTTTTATGTACAACACCTTTTTTGTTAAATGTCCAGTTCCAGCTTTTGTGTTAAATGCATACGTTTGACATATTGAACTTTTATACCATTATTTCTTGTCATATCCATTTCCACCTTATGTCACAACTCACAAAACATTTCTGATTTATTGAAATCCCTCAAACAAACAAACAAACAAAAAAAATACACCCTGATACCCACTAAAACCTATTAGCTTAATACTAACACAGAAAATTGTGTGCACCTTCAAATACGGACGTTTTACCCTCCTAATAGGAACAAAAGCCCCAAACTGAAAGTCACACTGACAGACTTGAGTTAACCGAAAATAAAGGTTAAACATACTAAGACGAATGGTGCAGCCTGTGCTTCTACTAAGTGCTAATTGTTTTTTTGTCTTTTCTTTATAGCTCTCCTAGCTGGGAGGACCCCTGAATGCTTTCAGAGAACATTGTCTCCTAGCCAATTTCTCATCTCATTTTTTCCTTCAGCCAATCACTCTTTATCAGACTGCAGACAGTTTCCCTTTATCACATCATTTCCATGGAAACATTAAGACCATCTGCAGAATTTCTGCTGAGTACACATGCATTTGCTAGAATAAGCATCACAATATTCAGTACTCTTCTTCATCCACTTGCTTACACTTAAACATGTTACTAAATCAGTTTAAGGTCCCCAATCCAGCTACTTCTCCATGCAAGAATGAAAAAAAGCACATTAATTTTTCTTTTGTCATGCTCTTTTAACCAGCCTTTTTTATTGCATTACATACATTTCTTAAAACTGAACAAGGAGAACGACAGAAGGGAGAAAGAAAAGAAAAAAAAATAACAGCAGCACATTTTTTGCAATCTCCATTACACTTAAAAAATAACTGAGAAAACTACTTTATAGCATGCAAAGAAAACCATGCACAACAAAAACAGTGCTAAAAAGAAAAAAAATACTTAGTTAGCTTTCTCTCTCCTCTTCCCCTTCCTAAATCATTTTTTTGAACATTAATGACATGAAGTAGTTTCCCACAAGCCCAACAAATTTTGAAAAAGTCACATATTTCCAGATTTTCTTATTCTGTCACATTTCACAGATGTAATTACTGCACTGTAATCCCTCATTAAGTCACAGGTTTTATTACTGTTCATCTCTATCTCCTAAATCATGTCTCTGCTTCATTTCCAACGTAACTCTTGAGTCATCTAGCAAATTCTCATGCTCCCTTTCTTCACTCCATCATTTCCTGTTTAAACATTGGAAAAAGTTTCACAGGTACAATCTCTGCAGTCTTTATTACTAGAAGAACAAGAAGCAGAATCTCCAGAATCTCTTTCTGTTTCATTGTTTTCTTTTTGTTGGACCTCCTTAACAGTTCTTGTTGCTTCTTCACTATATCTCCCTTTCCATTATTTACACCTTAGTTTTAAACTCCACTTTAATTCTATACCACTCCCTAGTTGTATTTTTTCAGAAATGTATATCTTCTCTAATAGCTTCTGAATAATTTCCAAAATCCATTCATTAAATTCCTCTCTTTTCAACAGATAGGTGGGAAAACACCAGTGTCTCATTTTGATTTTATTACATTGCGTTTTTATTTTAGTTATTATTCGATTCTGAGTTAGAGCGTCTTCCGTGTGGCGACATGCGTGAATAGGCGTTCCTTCGTTGAAGGTTGTGCGTTAGGCCCGGCAAGCCAGCACGTAAAAACTCTACTGCCAATCATTAGCGGACCGGAGTTCGGCTGTGGCGACCCCTAACCAGGAAAAGCCGAAAGACACAAACAAATTGGCACATGATCTGAAATAGTTATTGGGTGCGTTTCAAGACCTTCAGATAATGCACATGGCAATATGAGGTGCAAATTCTATCTAAACTAGTACAGTTTTTGTATCTTGGAGAATAATATGTAAATTCACTCCGAACTCCTAGTACTGAATTCACATCTTCCATGCCAAACATTTTCATAAGTTTCTTCAAAGATCTATCCTCCTTTGTTATATTTCCCCCTCTGGGTCCCCAGACACATCTTCATTGTTACAAACCAAATTCCAGTTCTCACCTATAAGTACAGAATACTTATATTAAACATTGCCATAACCATAGATGTCCTCCTCTTCTGTGTTGCAGTATTCTTTACATATTACCCACCTACACTACCTACAACCCTTGCTGCTGATAACCTACCCACTGAATTCCTAAAAATAGCACTCAAGGCCATAGGCTATCCTGTCAGTATACTGATCAACCACTTTATCTCAGAACAATACGTCCCTTTAAGTTGGAAAATATCTTATATTATCACTCTGCACAAAGGTGGCAACTATATTGAGTTTTCTAAATACATACCCCATTGCAATCTTACCTACCCTTTCCAAAATATTAGAAAAATGTATACCCATGCAACTTCTACACCACCTGGTATCCAATAACCTCTTATATGACACACAACATGGTTTCAGGCATAACCACAGTACCACTGCTGCCCTCCTAAGCTTTACTACCACCATAAACCAACACAGAACTAATGGGAAATTGTAGCCTCCATCTTTTTGGATATATCCAATGCTTTTGATACTGTTTCCCATCAGAAACTTCTAGATGAACGTTCCACCTTAAAACTTAGACACTACCCTAGCTTGGATCCACAATTATCTTTCTGGCCGACAACAAGCTGTCAAATGGCAAAGAGAGCTCTCAACCCTATTGCCTGTCAATATGGGAGTTCCTCAAGGTTCTATCCCAGTTCCTCTACTTTTTACCAATCAACTCCATACATCTACTTCTCTAACCTCCTTTATTTAGTATGCAGGTGACACTACTCTTATCTCCGCTGCACCTTCACTAAAACAACTTACTACCATTACATAACAGTCCTTCCTAGCTGTAGAAACATGGCTATCAGACATTCATCTGATTCTGAATCCTTCCAAAACAAAACTGATGCTCTTTTACCCAAGCAAATCACAAGATGCCACAGCCTCTTTCCAAATACATTCCTTAAACACTGTTATATCAGCTGTTACTCAAGCTAAATTACTAGGCATCCTAATTGACAATAACTTGAAATTTGTCATACACCTTTCTTAGTCCATTAAGAAGACAGATATTAAACATGGTTCATTATATAGAAAAAAGTCTTTTCTTACTAATAATACAAGATAAGCAATAGCCACAACACATCTTTTCACCCCACTTTATGCCTCTCCTATGTTCACTAATATTAATAAATCTGTTCTGGCTACGCTTGAAATCTGCTATAATAAAATAGCAAAATTTGCTACCAACTCCTCTCATAGGTCACATCACTGGTCTGCCTTTCGGCAACTACATTGGTTAGAACTACCTCATTACCTAACTTGCCTTTGCTCACAGACTAGTACGTCAACCTGAAAAAAATCCCTGCTCTTCAATCATTGCTTCTGCCTTATGCTAACACTAGACTGCTTTAATCCTCCAACAAACTACTATTGCAAGTTTCTAAATTAAGCAACAAAGCTGGTGACTCCCTTTTCTCTAACCACTTCTCCAGAATTTGGAATGCTATCCCTCAGCCTATAATAACTATTGCCAATCCAACTCACTTCAAAAAACACAACTAAAGGCCTTCCTCAGTAATAACTGGCTTTGCTCCTGTACCTCTCCTGGCTAATTCCTTCCAATCTCTATTAGTTCCTCAACTACTGTTCTACCACTCTGTGTACTCATTATATATCTTGCTTACTAACTTTTGCTTTATTTCTTATCCACTCTTCTCTTCTTATTACAATCTATCCTCCTGCTTCTTCCCAGTTACTTGACAATATTTTTCCTTATTCCTCTTCCTTTCTCGCTTCTCACCTTTCTATTCTAATCTCTTCTTTAGTTATTTCTTCTCTTTTACTATACTTTCTCTATGTACTGTTCTCTAAGATTTCCTGCTCACCCTACCTTATGTACTTCTACATAACCCTCAATGTGTAAGTATTTGTCATTTTCAATAACTACTTAATTTGTTTGCACTTTAGTTTTTACTCCAGTACATTTGTAACTATGTAGCTATGTACGTTTTTAAATGATAACTTGTGCTTTTATTATTGTCTCTGCAGCTTTTCTCCCCTGGCCTTGGCTGAAAATGGGCTATTACCTAGTTGGACAATCCTGGTAAACAAATGTTAAATAAATAAAATATTAAAGAAATAATATGGGAGGTCGTCTGCCCAAATGACCTGACATCTGGCCAGCATACATCTTTTAACTACTGCGGGTAGGTAGAACATCACACATATGTGCTGGCAACATCAGTCATAAAAAGATGTCCACAAGTACAATCCCCAGTAGGAACACCAGTGCAAAGGACAAATAATCTGCCATCTAAGAAAAAAACACAGTATAGGGGGAAGGGCTAGAATACGGCAACATAGAAGAAAAGGACATCTATGGTTATGGTAAGATTTAACACAACTATTTTATGTCCTTCTAGTCAATGTTGCAGTATTCATTACATATACGAGAATACCAAAGCTTAGTAAGAACCCTGGGAGGAGGAAGGAACAGAGGAACTTTCTACAAAGCCATGGAGAATGGCTCTAGCAAACCCTGCCCTAGAAATGCTATCCAACTTGTAATGTTTGTGAAAGTATTAGCAGAAGACCATGTAGCAGCCTCTAAAATGGTGCTAGTATCCAAGACTTTAAAGACTGCACATGAGGAAGCCAAAGACCTAGTAGAGTAAGCTTTAACAGGAGCAGGAAGAGTCTTACCATGAAACTCATAACAAAACAAAATTGCCTTAGAAATCCAAGAAGAAACTGTCTGCTTAGAAACAGGCAAACCCAGATCATGGGATGAAAAGAAACAAATAGCTGATCAGACTTTCTAATAACCTTAGTCTTATCCAAATAAAATCTGAATTGTCTATTCACATCCAAGTGTGTACAATCCTCTCACTGGAGAACTGAGGAGAAAGGATGAAAGTGGGCAACTGAATAGACTGAGAGACAACTCATTCACCACCTTAGGCATAAAGGATGAATTAGTATGCAGAGAGATCCTATCCTTGTGAAAAACAAGAAAAAGTGGAGAAGCCATCAAAGTTTGAATCTCAGAAACTTTTCTAGCAGAGGTTAAAGCTAGCAAAATAACTGTTTTACAGGTACAAAACTTTGAGGAAGCTGAAACTTCAGGTTCAAAAGGGGCTACAATAAGCTTCTCTAAGACATAATTCAAATCCCAAGGAGGTGGAACTGGTTTTATGGGAGGCTTAATATGAAGGATGCCTTTAAGAAAAAGTTTTACTTCCAATCTGGAAGCCAAAGGTGGAGAAAATGGCACACAGGCAGAAAAGGGTAACAAGTGAACTTTAACTGAAGAATAAGACAAACCGCGCTTAAGTAACTCACACAAGCAAGCAAGAAAGAACCATTGGAACATCTACTGAAAATGGATCCAGATTTTGAAAGAGACACCAAATTGAAAATCTCTTCCATTTGGATAAGTAAGATTTTCTACTATTGGGTTTCCTGGCCTCCTGCAGAACCCTAAGCACGTTGTGAAAAAAATGAAAGGCTGCCAGCCCTGCTAGACAGAATTTTGTATATAATTCTGTGTCATTGTAAATATTAATATAATCCACAGGCTGTTTTACAAATGTAAGAAAACGAAATGTAAAACAAAACTCTGTTATATGTTCTGAACTTCAAAAATGTAACCACAGTGCACCCTGCTGGAATAAAGCTGATAAAGTATTTTATGACTATATGATCTCAAAGCCCGGAGACAGGATGTCTGGATGAAGGAATTCCTTCAATTGTTTTGAGACTAGAGTTACTTGCAAGGTTTTACATGTATAGTGTCTTTTATTGCTGTGGCTTCCTGACCAGGTGGACGCTTACTACTAAATGTAAATTTAGAGTTTCTGGTAGCCTGGGAACCAGAGAAGTGTCAAAAATGATGTAATCTGAAATGAGTCAGCAGTGATGTATTATCAATTTAAGAGCTCTCAGAGAGAAAGAGGTAGCATTTTGCATTTGTCTTCAGAACATCCACTCACCAGCACTTGCTTGCTTCTAAGTAGAATCTTAGACTTTTGCGTTTCTCTTAGAAACAGATAGAAAATAGTAAGATTAGTCTAGCTGTTTTCTATAATTATGTTGGACTATCCTACAGTATTGTTTTAAAGTTCCTGTGTCTGAACTCTTTGATTAGCAGTGTGTTGAATTGAGGAGATCTGTTTTTATTATTTATTATTAAATATTTTTAAATCGTTCAACTGTGGCTGTTTTGTGTAGAAATAATTTAAGCTCTACAGTACTTCCATGTATTTAGTGATACTGTACTAAGCCACTCCAATAGCCTTAAAAGTTCTAGTCACATTTACTATTTGGATAAATATTGCACAGTAAAACTAGACACCCTTTGGTAAATAGCTGATATTAGTGGCTGGTGGCAGTAATTACTACCTTATAGTCTGGGCTGAAAGGGGGCACAGGTGGAGCGCCTGTGTCAGCCTTCCCCAGGAGTGTTTGTAACTCTTATCTCAAAGTGTGTGAGTGTCAACTACTTGGGCAGGGACATGCAGCACTGATTGGACAGAGAGTGTGCTGGAGGTTTTAGCTTGACAACTAGGCTGAAATCTGGACCCTTTAGCTGTGTGGGTGCTGGAGGTTTTAGCTTGATCACTAGGCTGAGATCTGGGCCCTATGGCTGTGCCAGTGGGGAATCTTATTGGGGATCTGGAGAGAAAGGGAGAAATCAGCCCCAGATTGACAATGATCTCTGTGTGCTCTTAAGGGTGTGTGTGTACTTGTTATCCTTCCCAATGTGCATGCCCCTCACTGGTGTTAGTGTTGAGGATTGAGGCTCCTTGATTACTGGGTCACTGCACACACATTCTCAGAGAAAAGGTGTCTCAAAGGAATCAAAAGTTTATCACTCTCAAAGTCAGTTGTAAAGTTGACAGATGTGAATGAAGTAGAGATCCCTTGTCCTGTGTGAGAAGGTCCACTCTGTGAGGTAACGTGTGATGACTGCCCATTGGTAAATGCAGAAGAGAGAATCAATACTGTCTTGGCCAAAAGGGAGTCACCAGCAAGATTTTTGGCTTGTCCTGCTGAATTCTGAGCAGAAATTTTTGAATGAGAGAAAAGGTGCGGGGTGCATTCAGAAACATCACCTTCCATAAGGAAGATAGGGTGTCTGCCTTCCAAGCCAGATGATGTGGGAGTCTTGCACAAAAAAGAGGAAAATGTCTATTCAGAGGGGAGGCCAAAAGATCCAATAGAGGAGTACCCCACCAATGGACCATGTCCAGGAACACATCCCTGTTAAGCATCTATTCATGGGATTCAGTCATGGACCTGCTTAGTGTTTCTGCCACGTTTTGGGTGGATGGGATGTAAACCGCTTGAAGAGTCATACTGTACTGAACTGCCAAATCCCATACCCTGAGAGCTAGCCTGCAAAGAAGGTATGACTTTGTCCCCCCTGCTTGCTAACATACCAAAGGACTGTGGTATTGTCTGTAAACACTTTCAGAGGGCTTGGATGAAAGAAAAGATGTAAAGCCTGTACAGCTAGAATAACAGCCTTCATTTCCTTGATGTTGATATGCTCTTTTCTTTGTGAAAGAGACCATAGGCCCTACACCTTCTCTGACACAAAAGTTGCTCCCAGCCTATGTCTTAGGCATCTGTAAACAAGTCTTGAGTTGGCTGAGACAGATGAAGAGAAAGTCCTGGATTCAGAGAAAATTGCTGAATCCACCAAAGAAGCTTAGATTTCCTCATATGGAGTTTAGCGAGGAGTAGCATAGGTATTGTGGATGCCATAAACCCTAGAAGTCTCAGAAACGCCCTGGCTGCAATGGAGGGAAGAGGAAGAAAACCTTCGAAAGAAGTAAGGGACAGAATTCCATCTGGTGGAACAAAAGTCATCATGAGGTCTGTTCTGAACCTGAAGCCTAGAAGGATGTGATCCTGTGATGAGGAAAGAAAATATTTTTTGAAATTTATGGTGAACCCCAGACTTTGCAGGAGAGAAATGGCAAACTGCAGACTTCGAATCAACTGTTCTGATTGAGAAGCCAGAAAAGGAAGATCATCCAGGTATGTATGGGAATACCTGAATTCCGTTGACCCTGAGGAAAGCAATCATAGTGGCCAAACACTTTGTGAATACTCTTGGGGCAGTTGAAAGTCCAATGGGCAAGGCAGTGAACTGAAAGTGCAAAGAAGCCACAGAGAAATGTAAAATTTCCTGTAAAGAGGATGGGTAGGTATGTGAAGGTAGGCATCCTTTATGTCTAGAGAACCCATGTAAGCCGGAGGAGGAATCAAAGGAAATAAACTCTGCAAAGACAGCAAGAAGAAAGTGGTATTTTAGAAAAGTGTTTAAGTGGGATTGGTCCAGAAATGGTCTCCAAGGACCGTCCTTTCTGGGAACAAGAAGCACTCGAGTAAAACCCCCTACCTCGCTGGTCCACTGGCACATGCTCAATTGTGCCTTGAGAAAGTAATTCCCTTAGAACCAGTGGAAATAAAGTCAGCTGGTTTGTAGGGGGGCTGAGGAACACCAATGAAAGGACGAAGATCTTTCCAAGTCATGAAATATCCTTGTTGGATAACAGAAAGAACCAAAGAATCATGAGCTATACTTGCCCAAGCTGGAAAAAAATGGGATAGAGGAAGAGATACAGGGCTAAGACTTGGAAGAGGTTGGTAGTCACAGAGTATTTGGCCTGGCTGGAAAGGGTAGCTGGGATGAAGGGCCAGAACCAGTAGACTTAGAATGTGAAGGTTTTCGTGCATTCTTTTTAGATCTGGAAGAAGAAGCAGAGGAAGAAGATGGGCATGTCTATCTCCTAGCAAGGAAGTCTTAGTGGGAAAATTTATGTGCAAGTTTGAAACAGTAGACAAAGAAAGGTGCTTAAAATCTTGAAGTTCCTTTCCCTTTTCTTGTAAGGGCTTAAAAAATCTGCAGCAGAATCAAAAAGAGCAGAGTTATCTAGAGGTGCATCAATCAATTTTGTTTTAATGTCATTTGGCAAAGATTGAAGCCTCAACCAATAGTGCCTTCTAAGGATAGAGCCAGAAGCAGCTGCTCTAGAGAATGCTTCAACTGCATCATAAGTGCATTTAATGGAGTATCTAGCCACTTGAGAAGAAGCTGCTGAGAGAGACAACCTGATATTTTTAAGGTCAGAGTAAGCTGTGAAAGAGCTTGATAGGCCTGTGAAAGTAGGACCAATGAACACCTAAACATGTGTGTTTGATAGTTTATAGCTCTAATAGTCTGGAATTAGTACATACTTTTTTACCTAATCTTTCCATAATCTTATTCTCCTTATCTGAAGGAAGAAGCTTGGAAGAAGCTTTGAAGAAGGCGACAACCTAGAGGACCTGTTTATAGCAACTGATATTACAGCTGGATCAGCTGAAGGAAACTTATACAGGAATGAATTTGCAGTCATCAGGCACCCTGTAGAACCTGTCTGGCCTTTTAGGAGCAGGAGCTTGTGAATCGGGGGTCTTAGAAGCAGAGGAAAAAGCATCCAAAAATGCTGGCAAAACAGGTGGCACAGCAGAAGGGAAGGAGATTCCATTTATAAAAGGTCATAATACCATTTCTGGTCTTCTGAGATCTGTGAGCAGTCCCATTTAAAAACTTCCCTCATTTTGTTAATGGCATCCCCAAAAGAAATCTCTTCTACTGGGTAATCTGCCCCATTGAAATTCTCCTCTGGAGAATCATACTCTAAAGAGGAAGTAATTTGTGTAGACTATGCCAAGGAATCCTCATCTGAGGAAGAATTATCATCAGATAATTGTTGTTCCCTAACCCTTTTAACAGGACAGGATTTGAAAGAAGGAAGAGAAACAACAGTGGAAGGCTTAAGAGCCATCAAAGGCTTAATCAACCCCTGAGAAAATGTATCCCGGTCAGACTGTGGAGAAGAAGGGGCCTGAGAATGTTTGGGTTTCTGTTTTTTCTTAATATACATTTCTGTATGAAGAGTTGAGAAAGAACCTGACGTAGTCCTGGCTTCTGCAGCAGACTCCGGAACCTGTTCCTTGGAGTAAGAGGTACGTCCCTGCAAACTTCAAGCAAAATAAGTCATAGTTCCCCGTGTCCATCCAAAATGGACATCTGCACTGCCTCTGAGTATGTGCCAAGGTTGGATTCTTTAACAGCTTTCCAGGAGGTACTCACCAATGAACTGGACCCAACCTCTGAACGTAACTCCGGGTCTTCATTAACCTCAAGGGATAAGTCGGTGGATAGAGGCGCAGCCAAAGAGGATTCAGGCCTAGGTTTACTGACTTTCTTCTTCAAAACTGGCTTAGCCGAAGGACCCACAGAACTCTCCATAATGTCTTTAGCTATTCTTTTTAGTTATTGATTCTCTAAGTAAAGATTCAAAGCCGAAAGTCAGCTTTGCAATGTTTCTGGGACAAAGGCTGGTCAAACAGAACGAGATCAATGGTCGTGATTGGGGCCTAGACAGAAAAGACAAAGATTGCAGCTATCCTTATGTGGAATTTGCCTTCCACACCTACACTTGCCCTTCCTGGATGACATGAACTAAGCAAAGAGGGCAGTAGCAAAGAAATAAATCCCCAATGGGGCACTTATCTGAAAGCTAGCAACAAACAATGGAATCAGGCAGCGGCAGCAGACAGATGTACAAATCAAGCATTCCGAATGGCGTCAGAAAAGTTCTGAGGATTGTACATGCAGACATCCTTTTATGGGTGGAGTTGCCAGCACATACATGCGACATCCCACATATCTGTAGTAGCTAAATGCCTCTGTATGCTGGCCAGATGTCAGGTCGCTTGAGTGGAGGACTTCCAATACGAAAAGAATACTGCAACATTAAATAGGAGGATTATTCCTTTCTGAAAGCTGATTATTTCTCCCAGAATTTTCTTAAGCTCCATTACAGCAGTTTTAGGTGGAATGTGAATGCATGCCAGTGTAATCTTTCTCCCTCACCAGTAGCCTCTTAGTACTATACATCTTCTATTATTGTCTTTTTTTCTTCTTCTATCACTATTGGAGCTCCTCTTGCAATTAATATAAGCACTCCTCTTTTACTTTGCCCCAGGTATTCCATTGAATAACCATCCTCAAAACCTGTCTATCAAATTCATGCATTCAGTTCTTTCCAGGTACATCTCTTGTAGGATAGCTATTTGCACTCTACATTTTTTAATATAGTTCACTATTCTTTCTTTGTATTTATCTTTAAGACCATTCAGACTGAAATACATTACAGAAAGCATAATTTTCTTATATAGTTATTACCACTTTTTATGTATAACTGCTTTTTTCTTAAATGCCTGCTTTCGACTTTTATGTTACACACATATACCGTTTGGCAGGTTGGTCATTTACACAGTTGTTTCTTGTCATATCCATTTGAGCCTATGTCAAATCTTACAGAATTTTTTGTTTTATCGAAAGCCCTCCAACAGAAAAAAAACAAACCCTCCAATACACCCCTAGAACCTATTAACTTAATAACACAAAAATATGTACATCCTCAAATATTGAAGTTTTTGCTTCCTAATAATAAGAAAAATACTAAACTGATAGCTACACCCACAGACTCAAGATAATCAAAAAGAAAGGTTAGTCATGCTAAGATGCATGGTACAGCCTGTGCTTTTAGTAAGTGATATCTGTTTTTTTTTTTCTTATCTTTATAGCTCTCCCAGCTGAGAAAACACTTGAATGCTTTCAATAAACACTTTCTAAGAGCCATTTTTCTTTATCAGATTGTCTTGTGGTGACATGCAAACCAGACACAAAACTGCTAAGGATACCTTGTTGACAAGAAAAAAACAAGCCTTATAATATTCAATATTTTTCATTTACATGGTTTGTAATAAACTTGTTACTGAATAAAGCCATTTAGCTTAATCCAGTCATTTATGCAAACATGGGGAAAAGCACACTGATTTTTCTTCCGTCTTGCTCTCTTAACCGGACCTTTCCCCTCTCCTTTTTTTTTTTTTTTTATACATTGCAGTGCCTATACTTCTTAAAACTAAACAAGGAAAAAGAGAAGGGAGAAAAAGGAAAAAAAAAATCAAGCAAACAAAAGCACCTGTTTATATTAGTATCCCTATTGCATTTAAAAACTGAGAACACTTTACTTCATAGCTTATAAAGAAAAGTCATGCAACACATAAATAGTACATTAAAAAATGTTAACTTTCTCCCTCCTCTTCCCGTCCAAGAAGTCCAATATTTTCAGATTTTCTTCTTATGTCATGTTTCACAAATATAATTATTGTTTTACCATCCCGCATTTGTCAATTTCCAAGTTAATAGTTTTAATCCTGTATATCTCCCTCTCCCAAATCCTGTCTCTGTTTCATTTCCAACATATTCTCAAGTCTGCTAGTCAACTCTTATGTTTTCTTCCTTCTCTCAGGCATTTTCCTTTGAAACAGTGGAAAATATATCATGGGCTCGGTCTCTCTGTAGTACTTATCACCAGAAGAACATGAAGCAGAACCTCTTTCTGTTTCACAGCTCACCCTTTGTTGGACAAACATTTGTACTTCCTCCTTAGCATATACTTCATCAAAAAATGATTTTGTTCTTCCAGGGAAAAACACTTTGAACAGCAGTTTGAATCTTGCCCCTGCTTCCCTACATTCCCTAAATAACGGAATACATTTACTCCTCTTCTGCCTGTACAATGAGTAGTCATTCTCCACAAATACTCTACTGTCTCCGACTTTTAGTACTTTGTCCTTCTGCCACAGTTTTGTCAGAATCAACTCCTTCTGCTGATAAAATTGCATCTTTACTATTAAAGGTCTAAGTTGTTTTCTAGTAACCAGATTTGGAGCATACACAAGATGTGCCCTTTCAATTAACAATTCCTGTTGTGGAATACCAGTCCAGTTGCTTATTTGTGCTTTCATAAAATTAATACAGACTGTTCTTTCCAGCTTCTCTAGTACAGAAGAAAATCTCTGGCTTTCCCTATGTGTTCTGTTCTCCAATTGTATTATTTTTTGAAACATCTCTTCTTGAGCAGTCTCGTATTCAGCCAGTCTTTTCATTTCAGCCTCTATGTTTTGCAGTTCTGTCACCTTATCTGAGTATCTGTTTAAAGCTTCTTCCAGATTTTTATTGTTTGTGTTCATAGCTTAGCACTAGGCTAACTGCCCTTGTAGGCCATTTTAAGCCTAGCTAATCACCCCTTATGAGAGTCAAACCCTATACCTTGTGTCTTTAAGGTAAGCACCTTAACCATTATGCCAATCTCCCACCCCATATATAAACCCTCCATCAGTGTTTTATTTTAATCAGGTCTGTGTGCAGCTGCTTTATACTTTCCTCTAGGTTATGGGAAGCCATGTCTGAAGCTTGTACTGCTTCTTGCTGAACAGCTGCAGTATTTATCCCAGTCTGTAGTTTTTCCTCACCTTTTGTAGATGATTTTCTTCCAGGTGCTTTATATTTCTTTTTCCTGGCATCCATGCATAGGATTTATTAGCCAATTACTGAAATTTACCCAGAAATCTAGGTCCACTAGCTTTATCTGCTAAATTTCTGCTTTTAGACCGGGAGAGCCAGAATTAAGCTATTACACAATGTGTAGCCATCTTGGATGTGTTAGTAGCTTGCATATTTAGCCAAGATTAAAGCATAAATGTTATTATAAACATGAAATGCAAAAAATGGGGCAACAGAAAACAGTTTTTGATAAGTGAGTCGTCATTAATGAATTCTGGGATAAATACTGTGGAGGACTGTGTTTCAATATGCGTCACTGATACCATGGGTCATAAAATATATTAAATATCTCAACGCAGGTTACTGCTAATCATTTCAGCATTTTTTTCTTATCAGAAAGAGTTTGAAAACTCATCAATGTCTAGTGACTTGTTTTCAGATTATTAACTGCCTTCTAAACATCTTTAGATGAACTATCACGAATGCAGGTCTATATCACGTGGCCGAAAGCTAATAGCAGCGAATGACTACAACTTTGAAAACACCGGAACTCGAAGTTGTTATTGTGGGGTCACACTACAGTGTGGATAAGGGTACTTGCCCGTTCCTCACTGTAGTGCGATCTCGGAGTTGGTATATATATTTAGCGGGGGGTGTTTGAGTTCCGGTGTTTTTGAAGTTGTGGTAATTTGCTATTAGCTTTCGATTATGTGACATAGACCCCAAGAATACTTTTAATATCATCAAGAAAAGGGCCCTGATGGCTGGCTTAGTAGCTCTTATCGCAACTTGTATTTTTTGTGATTAGCGTTCCTACAGATTTCACTACAGATTTGTACAAACGGATTCATGACGACCACCACTATCAAGGATCATGCCACCTCTGTTGATAAGGTACTTAAAATTTGTTTGCTTTTGATATCCTAACAATACCAGCTAAGAGCTACAATTGTATTTGACCCCAGTCAAAGTAAATGGAGTATAGCCTTGGTTTCAAAGGTGTACATACTGTTGTACTGATGTCAGTCTGGTCTTTTGCTCTTTTAATGTTTTCTCTCTCTCTCTCTTTCCTTCCAGTCTCTGTCGCCCTTTGTCTTTAAATTTATCTTATTTGACTTTGGAAGCTCCTTCCAGTCTCAGCTTGTCTGCCCATACCAACGAGCAATGGAAGTTCAAACTATGACGTTCAAAATCAATTACCTTCTCTGTCAGGCTTAATGGTATCACCCTAACACCAAATGAAACAATGTTTATGGACATCTCCAGGACCACCTTTTTCAACGTGTAGAAGACCTTTGCAAAATTCTCAGCAATCAATTTCCTAAAATGGACTTAAATGAGAGGGCTGCACATTCACCTCCAATTTTACCAGCATCTAAAACTGCTGCACAGAAACATCTGTACCTATCCAACTTAAATATAATGACAAATTCAGAAATAAAGATCTCTCTAGTGGTATTTTTCTCAATAAACTGTACAACAAAAAATGGAAATAATGAAAAGCTGTATGAAATCCACACCTCCAACCTCAAGACCACAATGAAACATGTCAGAAAGAAACTCTAGAGCACTACTGAGTATGAAGTTAAAGTCTTTACAGATACCAAAGGAAACTACAGGTTTTCTACAGTTATGTCAGGAAATTATGAAATAATGTTCAACACTGCAATAAGCTCATCCATAATATTAAAATACATTCCACTCCCAAGGAAACAGCCAATTTATCAGGAAGGAAAATAAGTTTACCCCACCTAACCATATTGTTGTACCCACTACCCATGAAAAATGTCTCCCATGTAATTACTTCAGAAAACAGCTTAGGATCCTTGTCAAAAGCTAAAAAAAGTTTCCACAGGACCAGATAGCATACCAGAATTAATTCTCATCAGTGCACACTATCTAATCCTCTACCTAAATTACTCAGCCTTAGCCTATCCATGAGGTTTGTTTCTAATGCCTGTAGGACAACTAGTGAGACTTCTCCACACAAGGGTGTTCCCTCTACAGACCTAGGTCATTTTAGACCTATCAACCTCACCAGCCTTATATGCAAAGTCATGGAATGCATCACAGCAGAACTCATTAACACAGATATATGTGATTTAACTGATCTAGAACCCACTCAGCTTGGTTTTGTGAATGAGTGGCCCCATCTCAGGAACCTAGTAAACTTCAATGCAAAGGTTACAGAGGCTGTGGAGAGTGATCACTCTGTGTACACTAACTACTTTGACATGTTCAAAGCTTTTGACATTAATTCTTATGCTGGTATTATTAAAAGTTAATACAAACTTAATGTAAACCCCTATACTGACTGCTGGATTGCAACCTAGCTAGCCAACAGATCCCAAGTCATAAGAGTTGTTGAAACCCTCTTTAAATATAGAACTATAACCAGTAGGATACCACAGGGATCAGTGCTGGGCCATTTCTTGTTTGCCATTTATTTTGCAGATATCCATGCCAATATCCCTAAAGTGTGGTTGATAACTGCAAGCTGTGCACTGGTATCCCCTCAAACAATGATGCTAAACTGCTCTAAAGTCAAATAAGACAAATACAGTGGATATAAAAAGTTTACACACCCCTGTTAAAATGCTAGGTTTTTGTGACATAAAAAAATGAGACCACAATAAATCATTTCAAAACTTTTCCCACCTTTAATGTGACCCAAAACCTGTACAGTTCAATTGAAAAACAAACAAATCTGTTAGGGGAAAAATATAAAAAATAAAAAACGTACAATAAGCTGGTTGCATAAGTGTGCACACTCAAACTAATACTTTGCTGAAGCACTTTTGATTTAACTACAGCATTCAGTCTTCTTGGGTACACACCTGCCATCAATTAAAGAGACTTTGATTAACCCCACATAAAGTTCAGCTGTCCTAGTAGAATTTTCCTAACATTTACTCAGTTGCCTGCTACAGCAAAAGCCATGGTTCGTAGAGAGCTTACAAAGCATCAAAGGGATCTCATTGTTGAAAGGTATGTCATGAGAAGGATACAAAAAAATTTCCACAGCATTGGATATACCATGGAACCCACTGAAGACAGTCATCAAAAAATGGGAAAATATGGTACAACAGTGACATTGCAAAGAACTGGACGTCCCTCCAAAATTGATGAAAAGACAACACAAAAACTGGTCAGGGAGGCTGCCAAGAGACCTACAGCAACACTGAAGGAGCTGCAGGAATTTCTGGCAAGTACTGGTTGAGTACTACATGTAGCAACAATCTCCTGTATTCTCCACATGTCTGGGCTATGGGGTAGGGTTGCAAGACGGAAGACTTTTCTTACACAGAAAAACAACCAGGCCCTGTTAAAATTTGCAAAACAATATATCAACTCTCCCAAAAGCATGTGGAAAAATGTGTTATGGTCTGATGAGATCAAGGTTGAACTTTTTGGCCACAATTCCAAAAGGTACGTTTGGCGCAAAAACAACACTTCATATCACCAAAAGAACACCATCCCACAGTGAAGCATGGTGGTTGCAGTATCATGCTTTGGGGTTGCTTTTCTTCAGCTGGAACTGCGGCTATAGTCAAGGTGGAGGGAATTATGAACAGTTCCAAATACCAGTCACTTTTGGCCCAAAACCTTCAGGTGTCTGCTAGAAAGCTGAAGAGGAATTTCACCTTTCAACACAACAGTGACCCCAAGCATACATCCAGATCAACAAAAGAATGGCTTTTCACCAGAAGAAATTAAAGTTTTGGAAAGGCCCTGCCAGATCCCAGACCTAAATCCAATAGAAAATCTGTGGGGTGACCTGAAGAGGGCTGTGCACAAGAGGTGCCCTCACAATTTGACAGATTTGGAGCGCTTTTACAAGGAAGAGAGGGCAAATATTACCAAGTCAAGATGTGCCATGCTGACACAGACTCCTACCCAAGAAAGACTGAATGGTGTAATTAAATCAAAAGGTGATTCAACAAAGTATTAGTTTAAGGGTGCGCACACTTATGCAACCAGCTTATTGTACGTTTTTTATTTTTTATATTTTTCCCCCCTAACAGATTTGTTTATTTTTCAACTGAATTGTACAGGTTATACATCACATTAAAGGTGGGAAAAGTTTTGAAATTATTTATTGTGGTCTCATTTTTTAACCTGGCATTTTAACAGGGGTGTGTAAACTTTTTATATCCGCTGTATGTAAATATCTACTGTATCGAAAACGGTCTCAAGCTAAATGCAAAAAAAATGCAGCTAAGTAGCTTTTGACAAAAATCTGTTCCCATAAATGGCACTTACTCCTGTTCAAACAGATACATCATGAGATATGGGTACTTACGTGGACAACTCTCTCTCTCTCTCTCATTCAATCATGCTTCTTCCACAGTCAAGAAATCCTTTCATGTGACCTAGTTAGCTTTCAAGGGAATATCTTCAAGACCCAAAAGAAGTCACGTTACCACTATACTCTTCCCTTATCAGACCCATCAAATACAACTACCCTTTGGTATGTACAAATCCAAGCATATCACTCAACTGGATACATACCAATGATTTTTAAAAACAACATACATAATAATAATAACAACAAAAAGGTCTTAAATCCTTCAGCTATCTCAACAGATTTGAACTTTCCTTATACTTAGTCGCCTAGCAGCTGCTCCTAGGTGACCTGTTTTTTTTACTTTTTGATCCATGAAAAACCCAATCCTATTTGACCTCCTATTTCTTTACAAAACCAGTGGATCTAAAAACACAACACACTTGTAACTAGGCACCTAAATTTACACCAACAAATAAACAACACTCATTAGCAAGAGCGGGTCCAACTCAACTTATTCCCAGTCTACGTAATGAGTTACCAATACAGGTCAAGCAAAGTACTGCTTTGTCTGCCTTTAAGGCTACTCTTGATGACTGTATGGAGAGAGAAATTTACAACAGGGTTTTTTTTTATTTTTTATTAAACACCTTTATTAAATTATCATTTTAGACACAGGCAAACATACATTAATAGAAAAGAAAAAACATTTTAACATTTTTACATTTAAATACAATATACATCACACATGCTATTCTTTGCTACTATCATCAATCAAGCATTACAAAAAAAAAAAAAAAAAAAAAACTGATGAATTCCAGCCTTCCCTTAAACATCAGTCCTCCTCCTGAATGTTGTTATGCCTCTGTTGTTCCCACAATTTCCATTTATTTCTATGTAATTTGCTCCTTCACTTTTCTAAAGATCCATATTCCACTTCTTTCATCTCTTATAATTCTCAGTACATCAAACAAACGCAGGTGGTGTAGACTTTAATTTCCATTTTCTAGTAATTGCTTTTTCAGCAGCCAGTAGAATTAAACTTAATAAGGTCGTATTATGTCCAGCCAATTCAGATCCTGTGTCCCAGCTGAAAAGAATCACTTTCTTTCTTACAGCCATTTGATTACCCAATATTTCTCAAACAGTACTTTGTAGGGATTTTTTTAAATCTGCCAACTCGTTATACTCCAAGAACATATGTTCCCAGTTATCTCCTCCTTCTCCATCATACCTCCAACATTTGCCATCTACCCAAAGTTTTTTTTTATGCTTGCTTGGGGTATAAAAATATTTATGCAAACCCTTCCAAGAAAAATCCTAAACCTTCTGAAATTGGTAGGATACTTAAGAGACATACATATGTCTTTCCATTATTTTCTTGCAAACTGCTTTTCCAGTCTCTCGCTGCTCTTTTCTAACCTCCTCTGACTGACTCTTATAGTCAGCATGTAATATATATGCCCTATTACTTATCCCCTTTTTAACAACTGGAGTTGCTCTAGATTCAACTAAAAGCTCTACCACAACAGAGTTTTCACTAAAATTCCCTTATCCCTTTCTGTCTGCCAGTACTCTGAGATCAAGCCCTGGAAGGGAAGGCTATCTTTAGCCTACAATCCAAATGTCTTCTTGTTCTCATCCCATGCTATTACTCTTCCTTACTCACAATATCTTTGTTCCTTTGCCAGGTTTCCTCCAGCAAATTCTAGCCCCATCTTGCCTATCTTCTGTAGCCCTACATGCAGTCACCCCTATTGGCAAAATCTTCTTTCTCCATTCTCATAGTGTCTTAGTTCTTAGAATACTTTCTGCTATTTTATTAATATAATATTCTATATGGTTATCTTCCTTAAGGATCTGCATCCAAAATCCCACTCTTTGTTTCTTGAACTTCCATCTTGCTTCATCATCATCCCTTTCCACATTGAATTATAATCTTCTGCTTGTATTATGTATATGAGCCTTAACTGTGCAGCACTGAAACATCTCTTGAAATACCTAAACCACCTTATTCCACTTAACTGTTGCCTTCTTTCCCTCCTAGATAAATTCCTTCAATGCTTTATTAATTACTGGTAACAACTTCTCCTTGGGTTGATAAAAATAAAGGGACTAAAAACATTTTTAAATGCTTGTATCTCATTATCCTTATCCATGAATAAGAGTCTGGAGTTTCTCAATTTTTGCATTAGCTTTTGTTTAGTCTCTTCCCACATACCTTTAGCTGCCATAACAGTAGTCTTTTTAATCCATACTCCTAAATACTTCATCTCATCACGTCCCCATAAATATTGGTATTAATGAACCAATCCATGTGTGGGTACATAATTTACGGCTAAAGCCTTTGTTTTATCTTCAATAATTTTATATCCTAAAAGACTTGAAACCATCTCAAAATGTCCCACAACACTGAGAGGTCTTCTTCTGAATTTATTAGGTACACATAATATCATCTGCAAATAAAGCCATCTTTTCTTGATTACCATATCAATTAAATCATTGTATTTTATTTGCCAAAGGCTCTAAATATGAAGCAAATAACAAAGGGGAAATAGGACACCCCTGCCTGGCTTCTCTGTTCAAACACAGTTCATCTAAGAAGAACCCTCCCATTTTAATTCTGGTCTCCGATCCTTCATGTTTCCTTCTAATTAACCTTATTACTGTATCAGGGAATGCAAATGCTTCTAATGCCATACTCAAACTCCCAGCTTACTCTATCAAATGCTTTCAAGACCCACCACCATCATCAACAGAGTCATTTTCTTGCATTCTACTTCCTTCTGGATCATCATTGTGCTATTACTGTTGTCAAATGTTTGCCTCCCCTCCACAAAACCTCACTGATCTATATCTGTCAATTATGGCAACAACTTTGCCATTTTTTACCTAGTATAAACAAACACATTATAATCATGGTTTAAAACTGAAATAAGTCTATATGAAGCTGGATCCAAAGTGTCTTTGCCATCTTTAGGTAACACATCCACCACAGCTTTCTTCCAATATATTAGCACTTCTCCTCTCTTTAAAATACTGTTAAACAAAATCTTCCTGATCTTTATCACTTTCTTATCTCCTAAATTACAAACTTCCAGAGGAATACCATAAGTTCCTAGATACTTTCCTGAAGATTGATAATACATCACTGTTTTTATCTCATCACCTCCTATCTTAACTGTTACTTGGTGAGACTCATCTAGCTCTAAACTTGGCATAATTACATCTTCCATGCATTCTCTGCTTTATACAAATTTTCATAAAATTTCCAAAATATCTCTAAGACCTTTACAGTAACTCTGGTTGTTTTTCTTGTTACAGGTTCCCTAAGTTTGGCAACAACCCATTCAATGTTCTGTTGTGCTGAATGTTTTTGTGCTCTGGAGTTGTAATCAAAAAAACAGTTGCTTAACTGCGCTCTATCTAAACTCATGCATATTATCCAGATATTCCTTTATTTTCTTCTTACCACCATGCATTTGCTTCTCCTCTTGCTCTCTGTGATTCCCCTAAGTCTGCAATACTTTAATCTTCGTCAGCAACCTCTAAGTAATTTCTATTACTTCTTAACCATATCCCCCTCTCCTTTATTTCAATCCTATTTTTATTCCATCATAATTTTATCCCACTCACTAGCTATAACTCTCAAATAATTTCCACTACTTATTCCTTAAATTATTCTCTTTTTAACAGGTAGGTGGGAAAGTGCCAGTGTCTTATTTTTATTTCATTAACCTGCATTTTTTTCTTAATATTTATTGATGCATGATCAGAAAAAATTTTATTGGACGTGTGTCAAAGCTTTCAATTAAATGCACATGTTCCTGTGAAATATCATTTCTAGCTAGTCTAGCCCCAGTACTGTATCTTGTAAATTCTGAATGCACATCTTTCATGCCAAATATTTTTATAACTTTCTTCAAAATTCTACTATATTTTGTTATATTGAACTTCTGCGTCCTCCTGATAAATCCTCACTATTGCAAATCAAATTCCAGTCCCCACCTATAAATAATATTCCGTGCTGAAAGATGAGTATTTCTCCAAAAATGTACTTAAGCTCCATAATAACATTTTCAGTGGAATATACATACATGACATTGTAATCATCCTCCCTTGCCAATAGCACCTTACTACCACAAATCTACTATTTTTGCCTTTTTCCCTCATCTGTCACTATTGTTGCCCCTCTAGCAATTAGAATAATTACTCTCCTTTTCCTCTGTCCCTGATATTCTGCTGAATATCCGTTCTGAAATCCTCTATGTCAAATTCATATGCTCATTTTTTTACAAACGTGTCTCTTGCAACTCTGCTATTTGCACTCTGTATTAACATAATCCCAGTACTCCTTCCTTTTTATCGTAAGTCCATTCCATTTCAGGATAAAATGAGAGCTATTGTTCCCACCTATAAAACATGACAGTTTTTTGAATGTGCATTTCCAGCTTTTGTGTTACATGCATGTAACAATGTCTGGCAAGCTGGCCTTTTGTACAGTTCTTTTTTCTCATCCCTATTTGAACTTATGTCACATTTTTCAAGACTTTTTGTTTAAGGAAATCCCTCAAATAAAAAACTAAATACAAAACATTCCCCCATTAACTTGGAACAAACCTACAAAACTATGGACATCTTCAAAATATGAAATTAACCCTCCAGAATGGGACAATTGCCCCAAAAAGATGACTGCACCTACAGGCATTATCTAACCTAAAATTAAGGTTATCCATACTAAAGCAAATGCTGCAGCCTGTGCTCCAACTTATAATGACTGTTATCTGTTCTTTCTTATCTCTCTTCTCCCTCTCAGAGAAGACAAACAGCTTGCATGCTTTCAGTAAATATTAATTATTAGCTGTAAGAAAAAATGCAGTGGCCATTTTCAAATAAAAAAAAAAAGTCCAGAGCATACACTGTAAGCAGAAGTCGTCACTTGTAGTCAGCCAGCTCTTCAGTACAACCACACAGATTGAGCGCTTTCATCCCCTAGAACTGGGAACTTCATCAGAATCTAATTGCACTCCATAGAAAATTCATTTAAATACTGTTTAAAATAAATGATGTCACCACCCTTCCCAGTCATTTAAAGGTACCACTACAAATATTACTCAGTAAAATACACTAACTATAAACACTGTGACAAAAAACATCATTTAACAGCTTGTACTGAAGAGTTTGCTAACTACAAGCGACTCCTGCTGCTTACAGTGTATACTCTGGACTTTTTTTCCTTATTTAGTTATAAATGACACTGTGGTTACTTTTGGTCATTTTTGTTTGTGGTTACCTTTAAATAAAACTAAATTGTACACTATTCTATTAACTGCATTAAAGTATAGAACTGCTAGGGAGGTTTTTACCTCTTATTCATTTCCCATAATTTCAAATTTAATTTTTTCGCCAAACTGCTTGCCATTATACCTTTTAAGTTTTGCTTTTCCCCTCTGCAGAGTATTCAGAATTCTCAAGATTAACTGTTTGCACCTGCAGATAGCTTGTTTCCATGGAAATGCACTCAGCAATGAGTCTTTTATGTAGAGTTCACTCAGAAAAGAATGCACAGCTGCCCTCAGCTGCAGACATCTCAACTACACTGAGCATGCAGTTGTAAGAAGCTTAGCATTTTCATGGTTTTCATCATTTTGCCTTATTTTTAAAGCTAACATGCTTACAAAAACATCTGTTTACAGCTTAAGCCAAATGTCATAATCTAGCATTCACTCATAAAATAAAAATAAAATATTCTAATTCTACATATAATATAATCAGTGCACTTTTAAACCTCACCCCTACCCCAAAAGCCCAAGATCACAGCAACTGAACATTAAACTTGCATTTATTCATCCATTTTCCTCCTGTTATACTGGAAAAACAAAATGTATGCACTCACCATAACGATAGATCTGTGTTGTCTGTCTCTGTCTGGTTCAACCTATAGGACTTCAGATTAGACTCTGATCTGACACCAGCCAGTTTTGAAGTCTTAAGTCCATTTGGCTATGCCTCAGTTACCCACAACTTCCCATTCCTGCTTCAGTTACCCAGACAGAGTTTACTAAACAACAAACGATAATCATATAGTTCTGAAACAACACCCTCCCAAAAATGAGTTTTGATAATCAAGTAGAATGCAAGACTCAAGAATGTGGGCACAACAACCTCCAATGTCAGGTCATCTAAGGAAGAAGACTCGCCAAGTCAACAATAAGGTGGGGCAAGAGGGCAAGAAGGTTGAACCAAATGGAGACAGACATCGCTATATCGTTATGGTGAGTGCATAACTTTCATATCCGATGTTGTCTCTCTGTCTAGCTTCAACATGTGGGATGGAGTCCCCAGCCACAGAAAAATTCCTTGGGAGAAACTAGGGAAGGATATTCTACAACACAGTGGAGCTAAAGGTAGCTCTGGATCTAGACTATATATCCAGCTTATAATGAAAAATAAAGGTATGGTGACCTAGTCAAGTAGCAGCTGCACAAATATCATCCACTGACATTCTAGAAAGAAAAGCTATAGAAGTAGACAGCCCTTGCAGACTGACCTTTAGGCTTTGTGGAAGAGTCTTGCCTCTCAAGACGTATACAAATAAAATACAACCTGACAGCCACTTTGATAAGGTTACCCTACACACAGATTAGCTCAGCCTGGATTTCGAAAAGGAGATAAATAACTGACTGGATTTTCTGATAGCTTTGGTAAGGTTCAAATAAAATCTCAACAGTCTATGTACATCCAAACAATGCAATAGTTATTCACCTTTGTTAGAGAAACTGGGAAAAAACAGAAAGGTGAAGTGAACTGTTAAGATTATTCTTGGAAGCTACCTTGGGCAGTTGTATGAAGGGGAAACCATGTCTTTATGAAACACCAGGTAAGGTGGTGAAGAATCAAGAGCTTGCAACTCTGAAACTCTTCTTGCAGAAGTAACAGCCACCAAAAAAAAAAGTTATGTACTCACCATAACATTCCATATTTGTTGTTCATAATCTCACCTTCATTCTTGACCGCTGGGTTCGGAACCGAGAATTGGTTCCGACTCGGCCTAATACTAAAGCTCGAGAGCTTCCACTGGCTCGAAGCTTTACCCTATCCCATGATGCCTGGCGAGAGTTCCCCAGATCTTGTTTGCAAATACCAAAGAGTATTCTTATCAAAAACATAAGGTAGAAATACTATTCCTTAGCCCATGCGTCATGAAGCAAGAAGGGAATCAGAAACCCATGACCAGTTCCATAAACTTTCCTCTCGATGCTCCAGGTAGGGGGAAGGAGGGTGGGATGCAAGAATGAAGGCGAGATTATGGAAAACAAACATGGAACGTTATGGTGAGTATATAACTTCTTTATGTTAATTTGTCCCTTCTCGCCCTCATTCTTGATGGCTGGGACAGCATCCGCAGCACCTTCTTTCTCAGGTGGCTCAAGGGAATAAACTCTTCAGGACAGTGGAACCAAAGGAAGCCCTGTTCTGGGAGGCCACATCTACTTTGTAATGAGTGATAAAGGTATGAGGATTAACCCATGTGGCTGCAGCACAGATTGAATCCAGTGGAGGTCTGGCCTGAAAGGCGGTGGAGGTAGACATAACTCTAGTTGAATGGCCTTGAAGTCTCCCTGGTAGCTGCTTTAGCTGAGAGGTATATACATAAGAAATGGTACCTGTAAGCCATTTAGACAAAGTGACCCTTGAGACTGGAGCTCCTTTCTTGTTATCCGAGAAGGAAATAAATACTTGATCGGATTTTCTAAACTCCTTTGTCCTATGTAGATAGAAATGTAATTGTCTATGGACATCCAGTTGGTGTGCCTTGTTGCCATAGTTGGGAAAAAAGATAGGTAAACCAATAGACTGATTTAAGTTGGACTCAGATCATACTTTGGGCAGAAAAGAAGGATTTGTTCTCAAAGACACTCTGTATTTGTGAAAAAACAAATAGGGAGGACGAATAGACAGGGCTTGAAGTTCTGAAACCCTCCTGGCCAAAGTAATGGCTGCTAAAAAAATTGTCTTCCATGTTAGAAATTTCAGTGGACAAGACGATGGTGGTTCAAATGGAGGGAGAATTAACTTAGCAAGTACAAATTTAGATCTCAAGGAGGTGG
>NC_056737.1:1820008492-1820160992 GCF_019279795.1 Protopterus annectens | reverse complement strand
GTTTGGGATGCCTTAAAATCATATCTATATGGACAAAGTATCAGATGGTATAATAATAAAAGGAAATCTTGGGATAAGGAATTGTTAGATATTCAAAGTAAATTAGACTCTTATAAACATAATAATAAAGAAAATATTATGGACAAGAAAGTTATTGAAGAAATAAACAAACTAAATGAGAAATACAAAGAAATTTTAACTCATAAAGTTAAAATAACTTTAGAGAAATACAAGTTTTTGTCTTATTCAATAAGCCCCAAATACTTACATAAGACTTAAAAATAAAACAAAAAGGTTGAATAAACAAAACCATATCAAAGAAATCTTTTCTCTAAGGAAAAAGAAGAATGTTTCTAGTATACCAGAAATACTAGATGAATTTAGAAATCACTTTCACAAAATTAACCATAATAACATTAACATGGAACCTAAAGATAAAATAAAGGAGTTTATAACCACAAACATGAATAAAAAGCTTAATAAACAACAGATTAAACTATTGGACAAGAGTATTTCATATACAGAAGTTATTACACAAATAAATAAGCTTAAATCAAACAAAGCACCGGGTAATGATGGTATTATACCAGAGATATATAAAATCCTTTCTAAAAGTACATATTCATTAATACATAAGGTTTTTATTTTGGCCCAAACTGAGTTAATAACCCCCCCCATCTTGGCAATATACATTTATTTCGCCAATTTTAAAACCTAATAAAGATCCAACTAGATGTTCTTCATATTGGCCCATCTCATTACTTAATATTGATTATAAAATGTTTATGAGTATCTTTGCTGATAGATTGAAGACAATCATTCCCGGCATTATAGATATAGATCAGACAGGCTTCATTGTAAATAGAAATACTTTTGATAATATCAGAAGAACTTTAACATTAATAGATTTTGCAAATAGGAAAAAGAAAGATTTAACACTTATTAGTCTTGATATAAGTTCAGCATTTGATTCAGTAAGTTGGGACTATCTGTTTACCTTAATGAAGTGCACAAACTTCTCAGATGCATTTGTAAATCTAATTGAGCATTTATACAAAGGAACGTTGGCTTATATTAAGGTAGGAACATATGTTTCACAAAAAATACCCATTCTTAAAGGTACAAAACAAGGATGCCCACTTTCTCCACTATTATTCACTTTAGTAATGGAGCCTTGGGCTAATTTGATCAGAAACAGTACTGAAATAGAGGGTTTTGAAATAGATGAAAATACAACATCCAAAATTAAACTTTTTGCAGATGATGTTCTAATTACATCAGCAGGATCTAATTCTTCTATGCAGTCTCTATTTGATAACATGATGAATTTTAAAAGTATTTCTGGTTTAATATTCAATGAAGAAAAAACTAAAATACTACCTATATATACACGAAAAAATATTCTCATTAGTGATTTTACTAAATATGTACCCAATTCAGGTCAGATAACTTATTTAGGTATAATACTATCTAAAGATATTAAATCTATTATATATAATAATTATAATACCTGTTTTCTTAATATACAAAATCTTTTTAATACCTGGAATAATATGTTTTTACTATGGAGGAGAGACTTACAATTATTAAAATGATAATATTCCCCAAGATTTTATACTTAATACAATCAATAATACTTCCACCTACAAAAATAATCATCAAGAAACTGAATACACTAATGTTAAATTTCCTATGGGCACCTAATAGACCTAGGATTGCATTAAAGAAACATACTAATAGCTGGTCTCAAGGGGGTATTTCTTTTCCAGACTTTAATTTATATACTATCTCTTCTATTGTAAAAGTGATTACTTTATTAATAGATCAGTCATATGTCACAAAATGGAAAGATTATTGGGAGCTAATTAGTATGCACTTTATGAAAATCTTCTTAACACATAAAAATATGATTGTAAATAACTCCATGTTATGGTTACTAAAGGAATTTTGTACTTCACCTATTACACCTAAACATATGGTTTGTTACCCATTAAATATTATTATTAGTTATCGTAACTTTATATTCATGCACCCTAAGTATAGGGAATGGAATTTTATTGTATTCCCTATAATGTATACTCAGGGTATGCTTTTGTCATCTACTTCTGAAGGAACTCACTTAGCTATAGATAATGATCTAAAGTACTGGTATCAGTTGATATCTGATAATAAAGTTAAACATCTAGATTTCTTAAAACAAGAATTTGATCTAAGAGAAACTTGCTGGTTAGAGGTTCAGACCTTTAGACAACACCTCATTAATAAAATAGATCTAATGTCTATAACAGTTAAAGAATCTATTCCAACACTGATTGATTACTTGATATTAAATTTACAACAAAGTTTCTGATAAAGGTAAACTTTCATACATACATAAAATTATCAGACAAGAAACTTTTTACAGTGTAGATTCATACTGGAATTATTTCACTTCTATTAATGGGGACCCACCAAATCAACAAGATAAACAATATATATTGGAATGGAACTACATCTTCCATTGTCTGGAAACTTTATACATGGAAATTTTTACATAGATCTTTTTATACACCTTTGATGATGAATAAAATAAATAATAAAGATAATTTATGTAAGAGATGTAATGTAGAAATTAATGCTGACTGGACTCATATGTTTTATGACTGTATAAAATTGAAAGAATACTGGAAGTCAATTAATGAATTTTTGCAGGCTCTTTTTACAGATAATTTCATTATTTCTAAATCTCTTATATTATTCAACACACCTGTACCTCAAAGTGTTAAAAAGGTTAAGCTTCCCTTGTTATGGTCTATTCTAGCAGTGGCTAGGAAAATAATAACTAGAAATTGGATTTCAGATACACCTCCTTCGTTCAATGAATTTAAAAATGTTATGAATATAGTGTGCCATATGGAAATAAACACAATTAGGACAAGAACAAATAGAAAAACATCTTATTATATTGTATGGGATAATTTACAAAATTTGTTAAAAAAATTTTAATTTCAATAGCATGGTATTTTAGTTTAATTAATTGATCTGATTGTAGTGGATGTCTTTGTAAATACTTTAGTTGTTTTGTTGAATATTATAATAATACCTATTTTTAATTACTTGTATAAAATTGTTATGATACTTCTCTTATATGTTAAAACAATAAACCTGTTTTGATAAAAAGGGAAGTGGAGTAACCAAGCTGTCAGCTTGAGAGTCTGGACAGAGGGGTGGAGCATCCCTGACTGATGAGTCAGAAGGTCCGGAACTGGGTCAAGGATCCAAGGCTCCTCCTGAAGATGGGGCCAAAGGAAATGGAACCAGATTTGTTGAGGCCAGTATGGAGCGATGAGAATTAGTTGCGACTCAACGGCTTTGCTTTCTAAAGAACTCTGGGTATCAATGGAAATGGGGGAGAAGGCATAAAGAAGTCCCAGGGGCCAATCGTGAACAAGTGCATCCCTTGGTGACTCCCCCGGAGGGGGGGGTTATGACAAGGTAGCTGCTGCATTTGGCGTTTATGGAAGTGGCAAAGAGGCCGCAGCAAGACTGGCCCCACTTGTGAAAAATTCGGTTCGCAACTTCTCATTTCAGGGATCACTCGTGAGGCAAAAGAATTGCTTGGCTTAACCTGTCTATCACGTTGGATTTCTCCAAAACGTGGGTTGCAGTCAGAAAACGTTGAGAGGAAATTGCCCACTGCCATACCCTTTGAGCCTCTCAACACAGAGGGTAGGATCTGGTTCCGCCTTGTTTGTTGATGTACCACACCACGGACATATTGTCTGTTTGTATTGCAATCGTACCTGTTGGAAGAGAGCTCTGGAATGCTTGCAATGCCAGATGCACTGCTCTCATCTCTAAGACAATGATATGCAAGTGATATTTCTGTTCTTGAAGTCCCTTGGACAGTCTGTCCCAGATAATGCGCTCCCCCACCCTATCTGGGAAGCGTCCGTGGTCACTGTAGCTACTGGATGGGAGAGAAAAAACGGTCTGCCTATCGTCACCTGCGTGGACTGAAGCCACTAACGTAGGTCCTTCTTGCATGTATCTGTAATGATGATCTTGTGTGACATGGGTAACTCCTGCATGGACCACTGAGCAAAGAGAAGCCACTGTAATATCTCATGTGTAAGCGTGCCAGTGGAACAAAAGTTATTGCAGCTGCCATCGATCCCAGAACCTTGAGAACAAACTTTGCCTGCACCTTCCTTCTCAAGAGCAAGATTGATGCCGGATATCACAGAGTTTGCACCCTTTCATGAGGCGGTCCTGCTACCATGACTTTTGTGTTTAAGTCTGCTCCTATGAATGAAATATGCTGTGAAAGCAACAAGGCAGATTTTTCATAATTTATGGTAATGGCCAGCTCTGAGCATAGATGTGTAGTCCCTTGCCTTGGTCAGTAGATGCTGGGTGGTGGCGGTGAGGAGCAAGTACAGAAACACCCGCAATCCTAGCCATCTCAGGTGAGCCGTGACTATTGCCATGCATTTGGCAAACACTCTGGGGGCTGTAGTGAGTCCAAAGGGCAGAGCTCTGAATTGGTAATGACTGGCTCTCAGCCGGAAACATAGGTATCTCCTGGATCACCTATCCATCATTATATGGTAGTATGCATCCTGGAGATCGATGGAGCACATCCAATTGTCCTTTCCCAGAAAAGGGAGTATGGACTGCTGTGTCACCATCCGGAACTTTTTCTTGACAGACTTGTCCAATTGTCCTTTCCCAGAAAAGGGAGTATGGACTGCAGTGTCACCATCCAGAACTTTGTTTTCTTGACAGAATTGTTCAGTCTGCTGAGATTCAGAATGGGCCTCCAGTCCCTTGTCTTGTTTGGAACTAAAAAGAACTTGAGTAAATTCCAGATCCGATTTGGTCTGCCGGGATTTTTTGGATAACTTTTTTTTCTAGCAGCTTTTGAATTTCTAGAGTTGCTTGATCCCTTTGACAGGGTGGAATGTCTGGGATTGATCTTGCTGGTGGGGGTAGAGTAGAAAAGGGTATGACGTATCCCCTGGATATAATCAACTGTACGCACTTGTCTTGGGTGATGCTTAGTCAGGCTGTTGGGTACAGCAATAGTCTGCCCCCGACTGCCTCAAGAGGTGGGCAGGTGGCCCTCCTTTCAGGAGCACTGGAAGGGCCTGCCAAAGAAGGTAACTCTGTTGCCCTAATTCTGCAGACACCCTCTGCCATGAGGGCAGCGTCTTCCATTATTTCCCCCTCTGCCCCTGGGGGAAAATTCACCATGTGCGTCCAGCGAAGCTCTTTGGGATTTCTGGAACCACATTTTTCTCCCCTTCTGGCCTTTGGGATAAGGTCTGGTAAGGAAGGAGAAACATACTCCCACAGCACACAGAGTTTTGCCTTCTTTCTCACACCTGATCAGAGTCTCCTTAAACTTTGTTCCGAAGAAAAATGAGCCGTCAAAAGGGACATTTACAAAGAAAGACTTAAAGGGTTCATCAAACTCACAAAGGCGTATCCAGGAATGTCTTCTGAGAGCTATTCCTGTGCTTGCTGCCCTATTCACTCCATCAGCTGCATATGAGATGAGATGCATGGAGGAGTTCACTACGGAGTTCAAAGTCACAAGCTGAAAATTTATATTGTCTGACACACCCTCAGCTGAAGCACCTTGGAGGGTATCGCCTAGCTCTTTCAGGAGATCTTTCTGAAGTCAGGTGAAAAGGGATAAATAGTTCAGTGACCCGAGTGCAAAGGCCGCCAAGGAAAACATACTCTTCCTGTATCTGTCCATGGTTAGAGATTCCTTATTCGGCGGATGAACAGATTAAGAAGTCTTTGCTAATTCCTTCTTGTTGGCCGCTGCCACCACCATGGCATGTACTGGGACACCTTTGGATAAAAACTCCTTATCCTCAAGAGCTGTAATAAATTTGTTGGGCCTCCTCGGAACAGGTTCCACAGATTCTGTAGAGCCCCACACCTTTTGATTGACTACACCCAAGAGTTGGTCGAAAGGCAGAGACACCCAAGTGGTGGAGCGTCGAGATCTGAATGCCTCCAGGTATAAGGACTCCTCTTCAGAAGGGGAAAGGGTCTTCCAACCACCTCTCTGTTTTAGGCTGTCTGAAAGAGAGACATCCTCAGAGGGTGATCGTGGGGACCATTCTAAATCCTCTAGGTCCGTATATGACGTGAGAGACTCAGGGGAGTCCAAATGCTTCCTCTTACAAGTTCTCTTCTGAGGGACCTCCTCTGAGGGGTACTCTGGGTAGGATTCAGAAGAGAGAAGATAGCCCATTAGGGTATCCTGGGGCATTGGTTCTCTATGCTTGGGCTGGAGGGATGATACTGAGGATGACACCGGTCCTTTAGGGAGAAGAGCAGCTGCAGCCGAGAGTGGAGCAGTCTAAGGAGACAGCATGCTTCTCATCTCCTCGAAGGCACAGCTGTCCTGGCCCAAGAGAGCCTCTGGCTCAAAGGAACCCAGAGACCCCTCCCATGCCAAGAAGGACAGCTCCGAGGCTGATGTGGGTGCTGAACTCACCTGCACTGAGGCCCTGCGAGAAAGAATCGGATCTGACAAGGGTCCGACCCAACTCTTCTCCCCAGACCCGACGAGCAAGTGTCTGCTCCTACACCCCTTGATAGAAGACAGCATCAACAAGGTCAGAGCAGAAGTTGGGACCAATATACCGGTAGTGGTTTCTGGACCAGACAGTTCCACTGCACGGACTTCCAGGCACTCCAGCACCGAGCTTGTTCGAGTCAGAGGAAGATTAGGAGACTAGATGGGCACAGTAGTCGGCTCCACTTTCATCTGGGCTGGGCTAAGGCCAGTGTATGCAACAACCTCTTGACCATCCGCTCCACTAAACAACAAGTTTAACTTTTTTTTTTGTGGAACAGCTAAAGAAGAAAGTCTCTAACTTAAATGACAATCTCCTCTAGCCAGAGGAGACGTTGCTAACTAAAACAACTACCCTCAGGAAAAAAGGGATTGCAAGAAAAAGGGGAGCCCCACCAAGTTAAATGAGCTAACACAATAAGGACCAAAAAAGAACCCTCTAATTTAAACTGGTTCACTGAAGATAAAATTAAAGTTGAACGAGATAGGGGTAGGAATATGGGCCTGTGAGGGAAATGGCCTACACAAGAAAAATCACAACCAGCGGTAATACATAGTCCAACTATTAATTCACACAAACAAAAATCCTCTAAGATAAGGAAAAGGTTTTACACAGTGTACAATTCTAACTAAGTAGAAAAATAGACCAAAAAGTCAAAAATTAGCAAAACAGCCTGAGCCAGTGAAACGCAATCTCGATCCAGCAAAGCGGCAAACGAGATCTGGGGAACTCTCGCCAGGCATCATGGGATAGGGTATAACCTCGAGCCAATGGAAGCTCTGGAGCTTTAGTATTAGGCTGAGTCGGAACCGATACTTGGTTCCAAACCCAGCCGTCAAGAAAGAAGGCGAGCTAGGACAACATAACATCAAAGTTTTCCAAGACAAGAGCTTCAGGTCCCAAGTGGATGAAGGTTCAAATGGAGGACCTGTAGAATGAAGTGCATATCTTAGGAAGAAACTGGATCTCTTACTGGTGGATAGGGTACAAATATACCTCTGAGGAAAACTTGGAGATCTTGAGTGAAGCCAGAGGTACATTAGTCTGTCAACGTGAAAGTGAGAAATGGCTGATAACTGCACTTTAAAAGTAGAAGAGGCAGAACCTTAATGAAACAACTCAGTGAGAAAATCCAAAATGGATTCCAAAACAGCACAAAAAGGGTCGAGTCCCTGAGCCTCCGCCTATATGACAAACCTTTTCCACTTACTGGAATACACTTTTCTAGTGGATTGCTTCTGAAAGATGACAATATTTTATCAACCACCTGTGAAAGCTTGGGATTTCTGGCCATAAAGGGAACTGAAGGAATCATGCAGTCAACAAGAAGGATTGAAGATCAGGCAGATCCAGGCCGGCTGGATAAGAAATAAGAGCCAGAATGGGATCCAGTACCCAAGGGGGGTAACTTCAAAGAGGCCAAAGAAAGGGACACCACACCTGATGAGGTCAAAAGAGAGCAATGAGGATCACTGTAGCTCTGCAGCTGGCTGTTCTCTATATAAACTTTACCATCAAAGGAACTGAGGGATAAGTATAAAGAAGCCTCAGGGGCCAAGCAAGCATCAGAGCATCCCTGGGTGTCTGTCTTGGAGGGAGAACAACAGAATAATAGCTGTTGCACTTGGTGTTGGATGTGGAAGCAAATAGATCACAACATGGAGTGTCCCCATGCAGAAAAATCTGAGCTGCTACTTTCAGATTTTAGATCATTAGTAAGGCAAAAAAATGCTTCTCCTGAGTCTTTCAGCCAGAATGTTGGCCATCCTGGAATGTGCACTGCCGACAAAAAATGCTGAGCAGATACTGCCAAACCCTCATGACCTCCCTGCATAGAGGATAGGAACATGTTCCCCCCTGTTTGCTGAGATAACATACACACTTTCTGTATCGCAATCACACCTTTGGGAAGGGTGTCCTGAAAGGCTTGCAAAATGAGGACTGCCCTCATCTCTAGAACACTGATATGAATGTGGGCCTCCATGAAAGACCATGACCCTTGACCATTCTCCCTTCAAAATGCCCTCACTCCACTCCAGGAGGTAGGCATCAGTGGCTGAAGGAGAAGGAATTACAAATAGTCTCCCTTCAGTCACTATGTGAGACTGCAACCACCAGTGAATCTGACTGTGATACAAACTTTCATCAATCGTTTTTGGGAAATCCAAGAACCATTGAACAACCAGAGTCCACTATACAGCCCTCATGTGATACCTGGCAAAAAGAACCAACCCTACTGATGCTGCCATATAGCTCAGACGCTTCATAACAGCATGTGCAGGTGGCTTCTGAGTTGCAAGTACTGACAGGGCCTGAGTTCAAAGACTGAAAACTCTGGAGTACAGGAGCCTGGTGATTTGGTTTATCAAGTTAACACCCTATGAATAATAAAGTTTGTACAGGCTGAAGGCTCGATTCTGAATAACTGACCGTGATGCTTAAATGGCTGCATGAATGGAGTAAGGAGTCCCTGGCTGAGATCAATGATGCCTGTGTGGGGGAGGTAAAGAGCAAATCATCCAGGTATGGAAAGACCTGAAATTCCTGCAACCAGAGCGAGGCTGTCGCCACTGCCATGCACTTAGTAAACACCTGGGTGCTTTGGTAAGACCTAATGGCAGAGCTCTGAACGGGTAATGATTGGCTTCAATGTGGAAGTGAAGAAACCTCCTGGAACGCCTGTCTATTTTGTTGTGCAAGTGTCCTTGAGGTCAGTTGAGAACATCCAATCGTCCTTCCCCAGGAGAGGTAAGATAGACTACACTGTGTCCATCTGGAGCTTGGCCTTTTTGATGAACTGATTTAACTTCCTTAAATCCAAAATTAATCTGAAGTCCTTTGTTTTCTTTGGAACTAAGAACAACCTAGAATAGACCCCAGATCCTACCTGCTCTGGTGGGACATCCTGAATGACTCAATTTATAAAAGCAGCTTTTGGATCTCTACCTCTGTGTGATGTTGAGAACTGAGGGCCTCCATAACATGACCTATACGGAAAGACTGAAGGCCTTGTGTCTGTACTTTGTATCTTACAGACTGCAGAAAAGTGACCTGTCCTTGGCCTACAGAGCGATCTCTGACCCTGTCCTAATGGAAATGCATGTCCAAAAATCAAATGGGACAAGAGTCACTTGCTCCAGGGATCTCAACCTAGCGTGTGACATAAACAGAATATGTTGCACAGACAGATACGTCTTCCAGAGATTGCTGCTTCTCTGGAATAAACTTCCACTTCACGTAAAGTACAGCTTCTCAATGACCCTATTTAAGTGCAACCTTGACAAATGGATGAGAGGCACCTATATCCCTCATGGACAGGGGCAGTCAGTGCTAATCACTGATTCGCTCTGCTAATGGAGACCATCTAACCATGGTCAACTGGGGAACAAGGGTATTACCTGCTTAGGCTTGTTAAGGCCCTAGGACTTTAGCTTAGTAACCTCCTATGAACCTATAAGTCTCTGATGGGGTGGAACATCTGGGAAACATTCACAGTGAAAATCTGGAACTTCTAAAAAGAGAATGTAATAACTTCTGAATATGACTCTCAGCACCCAGGCACCTACCAAGCTTTTGTGTGGACAGCCAGACAACCACTGATTGTCTCTAGAGAACAGTAGCCAGGCAATGCTTCAGGATTGCTGAAAAGGCTTACTGGAAAAAGCCCCATGAAAGCCCTGATTCTGCAAACTGCACCTGTCTCACAGGCAGAATCCGTTATGATCCCCCCATCCTTGGAAGGAACCCACTGGAGCAGCATCATGGGAAGAAAACTATGATTTTCTAATGAAGAGATGCTTACCCCACTTTTGATTCCTTGAAAAGTTCCACTGGGAGTAGAAAAGCATACTCCAACAGTGGACAATCTTCCCTTCTTGTTCACTGCTTGTCAGAGTGTCTTTAACCTTTGGCCCAAACAAGGAGGACCTGTCAAAAGGGGCATTAATGAAGGATGTCTTGAAACAGTCCACAAAGTTATACAAATGCATCCAAGAGTGGAGCCATGTGGCAATACCAGAGCCTGCCACTCGAGATGCCCCATTGGCTATGTTTGGGATACGGCTCATTGAAACACTGGCAAACAGAAACCAAGGTAGACAAATGAATCTCCAGTGTCTTCTGTGTATCCAGAGACTGCTGTCTCTTGAGGGTATCTGACACTTCAGACGCTAGGTCCTGTTGAAGTCTTGTCAAGAGTGACAGATAATTAAGTGCTAGCAGCTACTGATGAAAAAGGGAAGGGATGTCAGTAGGAGAAATCTGACCCTTCTTCCTAGAAGAGTATATCCTTTCTGAACTATTGAAGGTGGTGGCTGGCCTCTCGGTTCTGACAGCCCCAGAACCCGAAGGTACCAAAGACATTTTCAAACCAGATGGAGTTGTGTCTAGACCCAACTTTGTGATTGGTGCCAAGCTGTCCAAAGCTGAAGCTCCGAGCAGAAGCGATGATCCCAAAGCAGGGAAAGTCGACCTGACCCAAAAACTCCAGCTTCAACTCCATGGCTCCAAGGTCCCAATGGCCCAAAACAAGTCAAGGCTACCAAGGAAAAGGATGGAGGCAAAGATGGCCAAGCTGTCAGATCTGACCCAGAAGGTGGAAAATCTGCCAGTCCCGAAGACCTCGTATTCAAAGGGCCAAGGGAGGAAGCCAGAAGGATGGAGCCAAATGTCGCAGTGCTAGACCCGGACTCGAGGAGATAAGGGCTAATTGCAACTGTGGCTGCAAACAGGACCTCATCAGCTGGTCCAGGTCAAAGGCTTTGATGCTGCCTACCAACCTCGATAACCAGACAGAAGCCACCAAAGAAGGCTTAGAAAGTCTATGAGAAGGTCAGCCCACATGCCAATTCAGAGTCAGATAGGCCCTGAACCAGGGCGACCACAGAGGTAGGATGCTCAGAGTAAAAGGGGAAGCTGCCCTATCAGAAGGTGCCCCTTTGATCAAGGAGGGGCATGGGATGCTTGGAGCTGGAGAAGATATCTTACAGGATTTACCCGATTTAGGTGCTGAAGGGGATTGGCTCCAAGAAGACAGGGCCGATGTTGGTGCCGGGGCAGCCGTGGGACCCAAAAGTCTTGGGACTTTCAGATCCAGCAAGACCAAGGGAACAGGACCAGTAGCAGTAGTAGAAAAAGACCTCTTATACTCCTCTTTGGTACGTCTGGAGTCTCGCTAGCGGAGCGTCTAGGACCCAGTCTCAAAAGCCAAGGGAGAAGCCACCCTAGAGACAAAAGCAGAAGCGGAAGCCCTTTCAAAACTAACTTGGTCCAGTGCTCATTAATAGCCTTAGTAACAAAACTGTCATAGATGGAGCATCCAGAATCCAGATGTGCAGAAACCAAACAACAGATACATTTTAACTGTGTGTCCTGGGACGGCAACTTATGCCCACAGGAAGCACACTTTTTAAAGCTCTTATCAATAACTCAAAAAAACTACAGAAAAAACTCACAGAGCACATTGCACTCACTACAGTATGACAAAAGGGTGGAAAAAGAAAATGGACAAACACAATGAAAACTATCTACCTAAGTATCCTAGAAAGAAAAAGGATGAGTAAGAGAACAATAACATTTTACCAAATTACTATGCTAACTTCTCTATAAATAGAGATAGCAGAGCGGTGCCAAGACCAAGCTGCAGAACCAAATGGTGACAAACTAGATCTTGGGAACTGAAGGAGGAGCAGGTAGTCATGGATAAAGGAGATGGAGCCAAATGGGCTAACGATTTTAAAATTTGCCAGTGTTGGATCTCAGATAGATCTGAAATCCCACAGGTTGAAGTCATATGGAGCAGACATCGGATCTTATATTTCCTACAACTAAAAAGTACTTGCTTACTTTAATATCTTCAGCACATACAACAGTCACTGAAAATATTCCTCCCACATTTAAAATATGCCTGACTACACACTGTATATAACATGCAGTTTATATCATGAAATATTTTATACAAATTGTAATAACAAAAACTGTTTTACTTACAGTTAGTTCCCCCTTTTAATGTTCTTCTAAACAGTAATGATATAAAATGGGGTATATGCTTTCCAATCCACCTACAAGTTTAACAAATGTTGTGTTTTTCAGCAACTTTTTCTTGCAAAACCATATTTCACAAATGTGATACTTTGCGTTATAGCCTTCCATTTATTCCCTAATTTCATAGTTGCTGTTCTTCTTACTGTTCATCTCCATCTCCCAACACCAAACTTCTGTACTTTTTTCTGCCTCTCTCAAGCATTTTCCTTTGAACCCTAGAAAAGGTTTCACTGGCAAAGTCTTTATATGAACTTTACCATCAGAAGAGTAAGAAAGAGTTCCCTTCTGCTTGCTGACTAACTTTTTGTTGGATAAACTTTTTATTTCCTCCTTAGGCTGTTCTGTGTCAAAAAATAAACGTGATCCTTAAGGAAAAAAAACAATGACGACAGCTGATACAGCAACTTGAATCTTACACTTGTCTCCTGACATTCCTTGATTGCAAGGATAAATCTGTTTCTCTTCTGCCTGGTGTACAGTGAATAGTCACTTTCTACATACACTCTTCTGTCTCCAGTTTTTTTAAATTTTGCCCTTCTGCCACAATTTTGTCAGGATCAACTCTTATTACTGGTATGACTGAATCTTTATTAATATAGGTCTTGGCTAGTTTCTCATGGCCAGGTGTGGAGCATACACAATGTGCCCTTTCAATTAACAAATTCTGCTGTGGAACTTGCTTATTTGTGCTTTCCTACAATTAATACAGTCTGTTCCTTCCAGTTTCTCCTGTACAGCAGAAATTACTAGGTTTTCTCTGCACACTCTGTCTTCTAACTCTGCTTTTTTTAAACAGTTTTTCTTGAGAAACCTTATGGTTCAGTTAGCTTTTTTTCACGTCAACCTCAGATTTTTGCAGTTTATCGGTTCATTTGAATCAGTATTTAAAGCTTCTTCTATTTTTCAAACCTTTTCTTGTTTGAATTTATACATTCTTTCAATGTTCCATTTACTTTAATCACCTCTGATAATATCGGATTTCTTTTTCCCTCTAAATTACTGGAAGCCATATCTTGAATTAAAGATGAAGCTTGAACTGCTTTTTGCTGAACAGCTGCAGAATCCTTCTCGGATAGTGTTTTCTCTTCCCCTTTTACGGTTGATTTCCTTTTAGGTTTTCAATGTTTCTTCTTGCTGGTATCCAGGTAGTGCATTTACTAGACAGCAACTGAATTTTACCAAAAAACATTTTCAATGGCACTCCTTTTTCTCAGTTTCTGAGAGCTGAAGTTATACTGTTGATCAGTCTGCAGCCATCTTGGAAGTCCAAATTTACAGCAGGGTTACCATGTATGTCACTGCTTGATTTGAGAGGCAGGAGCTATTAATTACTCATAACGGGTGGCAACAGCTTTTAAGAGCGTCTTCTTAAAGGGGTAAATGGATAGGCATCTTATGGTGCCTGTGACTGCTTGCTTTGTACTTCTCCTATGTTCTTAAATCTTACTTTTTGTTTTCTAGGTATTTTAATTCTTTTTTATTTAGATATTAGTGGGCCAAGCTAATAATTCACCACTGACTGTTATCCACCTCAGAACTTATAGAATAGGGATGTCTTGAGATGTTAGGTAAAACTACATTTTTTTTTCTAGTGCTAATGAAAGGCTAATTAGAAACAAACGAGAAGTCAGTCCTGGACCGCAACCTATCAAGATGTGAATAAAAAGTTTTCTGCATGCTGAAACTTTTGTCCTAAATTGATAAAGAATTAAGTTGAGGATACCTCTTCAAAAGTTTTTATTTCTGTTTTGTTTGGATATAAAGCAGACTCTACGCAATCTAAACTGTAACTTTAAAAATTCAATTCCAATCACTTCCTAAAAAGTAATTTGTTAACATGTGTAATATTTCAGTTATTTTATCATTTGACATGGTACATAGACTGAATCTAAGACAACTGCCCTTCATCCACTGCTGAGAATTATTTTATTTAATATCATTTGTGGATACCAGATATGGAATATACAATAGCTAGTCTAAGTAACTTTTTATTATAATTGTTATATTTGTATTATTAGAGATGTGCATACACTTTCTTGTTAATTTTTAATAACTGGTCAGATAGGTGTGTTTCAACTAAATGTTACATTTGCCTTTGAATTGTAGAAATTAAAAATTATGTACTTACCATAACTTGGCATCTTTTTGTTCATTTTCATTCTTCTTCATGAATGGGTATAGGATCTGATCCAACTCGGCTACTTACACAAGACTTTGGATCCAATTCTCGAGCTCCTCCCTCTATCCATAATGCTCTACTCTGTCTCTAACTCCTCAGGTTGAGTTTCCTGCCTAATTGCTCACCTATTAGAGAGAGAGGAAAGATATGAGAAAAAAAGGTGTGAGGCTCAAACCAGGAAATTAAAGGTTTTAATGTCATCTTACAGATGCTTCAAGGAGTGACAGGGCCGGGTAATGGCCGGGAGGGAAGGTGAGGAAGAATGAGTGGACAACACAGATGCCAAGTTATGGTAAGTACATAACTTCTAAACTTGACGTTCTTTTCATTCTTCCTAACAAATGGGTCCCTAGCTATGTAACTCTCGGGAGGCCCTACAGAAGGACATGCTAGAGCACTGCTGAACCAAAGGAAGCTCTGCTTCTGGAAACAATGTCTAATTTGTAATTTGTAACAAAGGTACGAGTCTTGGACCAAGTGGTTGCAGTGCAGATATCATCAATGGAAGTTTCTGAGGAAAAGGCAAATGAAGGAGCCATGGAGCCAGTGGAATAGGCTCTAGGAGGACAAGACAATTCCAAACCTTTTTTAGAATAAATCAACAAAATACAATCAGTACTCCATTTGGCCAGAGTAATTTTAGAAACAGCCTGACCCACATGGTTAGGGGAAAAGGAAACAAACAGTTGATCAGACTTCCTGTATTGTTTTGTTTTGTGAAGATAAAAATTTATATGTAAATCAAGAAGGTGAAGCTTATATTCACTTTTATTAGTAAAGTTCGGAAAGAAAACTGGTAACTGAATGGACTGGTTAATGTTGCTCTCCGTAGCCACTTTAGGCTGAAAGGAAGGGTTTGGTCTGTAGGGACACCATGTCCTTATGGAAAGTAATGTAAGAGGTCTTAGCCAATAAGGCTTGGAGCTCAGAAATTCTTATAGCTGAAGTGATAACTACTAAAAAGATTATTTTCCAAGAAAGAAATTTCATATAGCATTTGTCAGCTTTCTGAGTTCATCCCTGAAGGACCAATGTCAGATCCCAAGAAACAGATGGATCCTTTAGTAGAGCTCTGAGAAGAAAAACTCCCTTCATGAAAGCTTTACATAACATGGAAGACACCATAGAGAATGATTTGTTTCCTGTGTGGAAGTTGGAAATGGCAGCCAACTGAAGTTTAACAGTAGAAAAGCTAACACCTTCCTTAAAAAGAGTAGTGAGAAAAGAAGGATGGTTGAAGTAGATGCTGAAAAGGGGTCAATATTATACTTGGAAGCCCATATACAGAATCTTTTCCATTTGCTTCTGTAGACTTTCTTGGTGGAGGCCTTGTGGGAGGCCAAGATAATGTCACAAACTGGGGAAGAGAGCCTGGACCATCTATTACTGGAAGTGAAGAAAGCACGTGGTCAGCTTGAGGGCATGGAGACTGGAATGCTGAATTTCTGGTAGATGAGATAGGAAATCCTGAGTGGGTTCCAGTATCCATGGGGATATTTCAAGTGATACCTGAGGAAGGGGAACCTTACCTATCAAGGCCAGAATGGGGAAATGAGGATGACTGAGCTCTTCGGCCTGCTTGCTTTCTGTAGGAACTTTGGAATCAGAGGAATAGAGGGATAGGCACAGAGGACACTCGGGGGCCAATTGTGAATCAAAGCATCCCACTGTGACTCCCCTGGAGGGGGGATCAGAGCGAAGTACTTGATAGACTTGTTGAGTGGATGGGCAAATAGGTCACACAAGGCTGGCACCAGAGGTTGAAAATCATATTCACTACTGTTTGAGGAACCACTCATGAGGAATGAGATTGGACCTGCTGAGTCTGTTTGCCAGTGCATTCGTTTCCCTGGTATGTGTGCTGCAATAGGAAATCAGTCTGAAGAGATTGCCCATTCCCAGACCATCACGGCCTCTCTGCATAACAGGTAGGAATAGGTTTCTCCTTGTTTCTTGATGTACCAGACTACTAACATGTTGTCTATGTGGACTGCAACAGTCCTTAGAGGGGGAAAGTTCTGAAAGGCTTACAACATTAGAAGGACTGCTCTCATCTCTAGGACACTGATATGCAACTTGGTTTCGAAGAGGGACCATCTTTCCCATGAAATGCCTCCCCCCACCCCAGTGGGAAGTGCCCATGGCCACTGTGGTGATGGGGGAAGGAAGGAAGAACTGCCTGCCCAAAAACAGGTCATCTCATTGGATCCACCAGCGAACACAATGTTTGTAAATTGGAGTGAGTTTTATGGGAAAATATAAAGGCTGGTAAAGAACAGGCTACTGCCAGTGTCCACTGAAGGATTCACATAAAGAACCTTTACTAGAGGAAGTAGAAGAATGGCAGCTGACGCTAACCCAAGAGCTTGTAGCACTAGTTTTGCTGGAGGGAGCGGACTAGACAGCATGGCTCGCACCTGATTTCTCAATGATGTGATGCAATGAAGAGGTAATGATGCCACTTGAGTCGTAGTATTAAAATTAGTTCCTATAAATTCCAGAGTCTGTACAAGAGTTACAATTTGGCATGGTTTATTGAAGTGCCTAAGGGGGATCAGGACAGTGTCTGACCCCGCCAATTTGACCCCAATGCAACTGGACACTTTTATATTAAAATTCACTTTTTTTTTTTGTACATGAGAACAGTAATTGGACAGTTTGATCCCACTGATTTAACTGTGGATGATCAGACCACAATTAAATTTAATATCAGCACTGTACAACTTAATATTTCAATCAGGAATTTTACATAGGAAGTTAATATATTTAACATATAAATGTTTATTCAAGATATGATTTAATATGTAAATATAATAAATTTAATTAGCAGTTTTTTTTAACATTAACAATAAAATCATAAGAAATTAACATTAATAAGATTAATATTTTCAGCAGGACAAATGCAAATGTTTTAAAAAGAGTTAAACATATTAAAGGTAACCCATTACAAAACTGTGAGCAACTCCACGTAGGTACTCTAAATTTGTGTGACTGGCATGATGTCTTGCTAATGTTAGAAGTCTTTGACCAGTTTGATATTTCTTCCTTTTTTTTGTTGGTTATGCTCCATTGACAAATGCCTCATATTCTTGATCTCTTCCACATAGGCAATTTATACATGGTATTCACAAAATTCAAACTCTCAGATGATCTACACTGCATTCTGTTTACATTCTTCTATGTGTAGCTTCCACATAGTTGTTGGTTAGAGCCTCTCTGTTTAAGGTTCTTACATACACTGACCAAACATTTGGAGGAAACATTTTTTTTCTTGTTCCTCTGTGGTTAGGTTATCCAAGATAATTGTCTTCAAACCAGTTTAGAATTGGCTGCAGTGTTTCAGGTATGTAGTACAATAAATCATCAAAGGTATTGTCAAGTTCATCTGCTGGAATGAAAGCAAGTGTGGGAATCATTTCTGCTGCAAGTGCAGTCTGCATCATTGTTATACTGCCCCAGAAGTCCTTCTTGTGATAACATCTTGTTCATGTTTTTTACCAGGTGGAACTGGGTAACAGGTTTGGCCAAATTTCTTGTATTGCTTGAAACATCCTCTAAGTTTCCTTTTACTTGTCTTGTAATAGACAGTAAGCTATTGGTAAAATGCATCCGCTTCACTCAGTCATTATTACATACACCTGAGAAAACAGTTTTGGGGCTATTTTGAATGTTCCATCAACAAACAATTTTTTTTATTAGATGGCTCCATGTACGAGTAGTTTCGTGCCCAAATACTAACATTCTTGTGTCATCTCCTTGTCCGGAATCAAAAAGAAGGAAATTCTCATTTTGTCCATACGATTTATAACTTTCAGGAATTATTATGGATGCTAAATCAACTGGTTCTGCTGGAGCGGCTCGAAGCTTCCGTTTTATTTTTTTTTCATGGCTTCATTTTTCAGCAGTTTACCTTCACTGCTTCTGATGTTCCTTCTATTACAATGGTAATGATCATTGCTGGAATTTCAAGTGTGTCTTCAGTGTGCTGCTTTACAGATGTCTAGCTTCGCAAAGTACAGTTGTGTACACTTACCATAAATGTAGATGTTCGAGTGTATTCACTGTTGCAGTCATCACATTTGGATTATCTGCCTGCAGGTAGCCCTCAGCTGGCCTGAATACCAGAGTCTTCTGATTTCTGTGCCGGATGCTGTCGCTTCTTCCAAGATGTCAGGTCGTCAGGGGTATAAAACGTGCAGCCGACACCATTACATCAGTTTTTCTTGCCCCAGATGTCAGGTGCCCCCACAATAGGAAGAAATTATATGATATGGAATACCCTCCAGCAAAAAGCAAATACATATGATATAGTATATGCCAAACAAGGAGGAAAGGTAAAAGTCAAGAGAAGTCAGGGGGGTGGAGGGAGGGTAACCAGGAATGCAACAGTGAATACACTCGAACATCTACATTTATGGTAAGTGTACACACCTGTACTTATGTTCTTCATATTTCACTGTTGCAGTCATCACATTTGGGTTGATTCCCAAAGCTAAGGAAGGGTGGAGGTAGTTAAAGAGCATTAGGGCTAGCAATAAGGCTCTGTAAGACTGCTGTGGCAAATCCAGCTCTGGATTTAGAAAAGATAGGCAGGTGGTAATGCTTGGTGAAAGTATGTACTGAGCTCCAGGTTGCAGGTTCCAGGATGTCCCGGGTACGGACACCTCTGAGAAAAGCAGTAGAGGTAGATGCAGTCCTGGTGGAATGTGTTCTTATCCCCTGTGGGGTAGGTTTTCCATGGTGTTTGTAGCAGAAATGGATGCAATGTGCTATCCATTTGGAAATGGTTTGCTTTGAAATGGCCTTCCCCTCTGCCCCTGCAGCAAAGCTAACTAGCAGCTGATCAGATTTTCTGAGAGGCTTAGTCCTGTCCAAATAGAATCTAAGCTGTCTGTCTACATCCAGAGAATGCAGTATCCTTTCCCCTTTACTCTGAGGATTAGGGAAAAAAGTAGGCTAATGAATGGACTCGTTTAGAGCCACACTAGACACCACCTTGGGCATAAAGGATGGATTAGTCCTGAGAGAAACCCTGTCCGCATGGAAGATAATGAAGGGTTTCACTGCCATGAGGGCCTGCAGTTCAGACACTCTTCTTGCTGAAGTGATGGCTGGAAGTAAAGCTGTTTTCCAAGAAAGGAATTTCAACTCTTATATTTTTGGCCCCTCTAAGGAATTGTTTTAGCAGGGGATGAGAGAAGAGGGGTGGCTCAGTATTATAATGTGCTGATATGGCAGAGGCATGAATCTTAATTGAAGAGAAAGACAGGCCCTTGTGGAGCATTTCTGCTAAATAATGTAGAATATGAGGTAAGCTGGGCACTGTTGTACCCATCCCCTGAGCCTGGCTCCAGGATCAGTATTTTTCCACTTTTCTGAATAGGATTTTCTAGTACTAGGCCTCCTTGCCTCAAGAATGACATCCAGCACCTGCTTACTGAGGGTTGCTGGAGGTGAGCTCAGGGAATTAGCCAGGCTGCAAGGTTGAGGGTTTGAAGCTGAGGGTGCAGAATCCAGTCTGCCTGCTGGGACAGCAGGAAAGGGGTCTGAAGCAGGTGCCAAGGTTGTAGCACTGTCAGACTGCACAAAAGGGGGTACCAGTGCTGGCATGGCCAGTTCGGTGCAATCAGTATTGTCCTTGGCTTGTCCTGTTTGATCTTTAGTAGAACCTTCGAGAGGAGAGGCAGAGGGGGAAAGGCATAAACTGAGAGGTTTTCCCAAGAAAAGGACAGGGCATCCACTTTCCAAATTTGACTGTGGGGAGTTCTGGTGCAAAACTTGTTCAATTGGTGGTTCTGAGGGGAGGAAAACAGGTCTACCTCTGGTGTCCCCCATTTGCTCCTTAAGAGTTCGAATATTTTGGGTTCCAGTTTCCAATCGTGTGGGTCCATGAGATTTCTGCTTACATCGTCTGCCAGTGAATTTAGTTTGCCTGACAGGAATTGAACTTGTAGGTTCACTTGGTAGCTCAAGGCTGTGTTCCACAGAGCCAAGGCTAGTCTGCAGCGTGGGTAGGAATGGGTTCCCCCCTGCTTGTTTATGTACCACATAACTGTGGTGTTGTCTGTCTTTACCAATAGCTGTCCTGGAAGAATAAGGTCTTTGAAGGCTGCCAGAGCATTCTGTACAGCTAACATTTCTTTTCAATTGATATGCAGGTACATCTGTTTTGGGTTCCATTTGTCCTGAATGCACTGCCCTGCCATGTGAGTCCCCCCATGCACAGTCTGATGCATCTGTTGTTAGGGTTTGGGTGGCAGGAGGTAGAGTGAAAGGAAGTTCCTTGTGGTAGCAGGCCTCTGCCCACCAAAGGAACTCTTCCCTTAGACAAGGAATGATAGGAATCATTGTTTCCAGGTCCTGAGAATGTTGACACCATTGACGTTTTAGATACCACTGGAGTTTCCTCATATGCAGTCTTGCATATGGAATTAACAGAATGCAAGAGACCATGAATTCCAGGGCTTGCAGGATGTTCCATGCAGATAGCTGGGTTTTTGGGGCCAGTAGTTTGAAGTAGGTTGTCAAATAAACTCATTTCTCTGGAGTGAGGAATGCCATCTGTGAAGTTGTGTTCAAGCTTGCTCCCAGGAATACAATCTGTTGGCAGGGTAATAGGTGTGATTTCTTCTCGTTGATGGTGTACCCCAGTGAAGTTAAAAGTCTCTTTACAAATGCCAGGTGTTGTAACAGCAAGTCCTGACTCTCTGACTGAATCAGGCAATCGTCCAAGTATTGGTAAATCTGAATACTTCTCTGCCTGCAAAATGCAATGGCTGGAGCTAGGCACTTTGTGAATACCTTGGGCGCAGCAGATAAGCAAAAGGGAAGTACAGAGAACTGATAGTGCATGGAGCCTGCCCTGAAGAGTAGGCATTTTCTGCAGGATTTCCTTATTATGATGTGCAGGTAAGCTTCTTTTAAGTCTAGAAACACAGCAAGCTGGTTACACCGGCTGTTAAAAACGGAGCCTTTTGAAAAACCCTACTTAATAAAAAACATTTTATATAAAGATAACCCTATTCAACAGAAATCACCCTTAAAACTATCTCAAAAGGTTTTTAAGTTTTAAAATACATGCTATGGAACATGAGTCATTAATCCCTGGCTCTCTACATGCAGCTAGGCGTAGCTGCCAGGCTAATGCTAGGCGTAGCTGCCAGGCTAATTCTCTTTTCTCTAGTTCTAGTTTCAGAAAATTTTCATTGACAAAAAATACCTCAGGCCAGGGGCCTATGATAGATGAAAGTAGACAATAATTTTTCAATCGCCTTCACTTTTACCTATTGCCCAGAAGCAACAGATATAGGTAAAATAGTAAGGAAATACTGGTGTTACCTCTCAATGGATAAAAATATATCTAAAGTGTTGAATTTTAACCCTGTAATAACATACCGAGGGGGTACAAATATGAAAAAACTACTTGAAACAAAACTTAATAGATTAAAGACTGAAGGGGGAACCAGGAAATGTGGCTCATGTAAATATTGTAAGAATATTGAAACATCAAACTCATTTATGATTAGGTCAGTTAGTTACTATGTCAAGGGGTCTTTCACATGTAATTCTAAGGGTATAGTCTACTTGGCACAGTGCATGCAATGTCCGTCATTTTACGTTGGAAAGACGGACGGACGGTTGCGAGACCGAATATACGAACATTTATATGCTATTGCAAAGTCCAAGGAAGAAAATGCCCTAGCAAGACATTGTGGAAATAACAACGGCCATGCCTTTACCTTTATGGTTATTGACGGTACCAACAAACAGAATTTAGACACTAATTTTGTCAATGAAAATTTTCTGAAACTAGAACTAGAGAAAAGAGAATTAGCCTGGCAGCTACGCCTAGCTGCATGTAGAGAGCCAGGGATTAATGACTCATGTTCCATAGCATGTATTTTAAAACTTAAAAACCTTTTGAGATAGTTTTAAGGGTGATTTCTGTTGAATAGGGTTATCTTTATATAAAATGTTTTTTATTAAGTAGGGTTCGTTGAGGGACTAGTTTTAATTTTTAATGTTATTTTTAATTTTAATTTGTTTTGTTGTTATTGTTACTATTATCAGTTATGAGCATTTTTGGATGTCAGGTACTTGATGCACACATTACAATAACAATAATAATAAAAAATGTTTTAATTAAAGCTGCCCTAAATGACAGGTTGGTTCAATACACTTTGTAATGAACAACTTTTTTTAGTATTAGTAAAAATATGTAAAGTACATGAAAGGTACTATATAAAGATACTAACACAACAACTGTCTTTAAGGAATAAATTTAATCATGTATTTATTTATTTGTTTATCCATAAATGTATGTATTTACATACCTAATTATAAATTCATTGAAGTTAATACATTGGATTTAGTTAATATAACATATTTATGGTTTATATTAATGGTTCATATAAATGTGTGTAAATGTTGCGATTGCATTGTTACATCTGGAAGTACTGGCACTTTAAAAAACAAATTGTATGCTATTAACGATAATTGTAAGCATGTGTACTAATTTTAAATACTGCAGTGAATGGAAGACCGTTGTCTGAGGAAGTTCTACTATTGTGTGGAACCAGCCGGTGTAACCAGCATGCTGTGTTTCTTGGTTCGTTCTTTTAAGTCTAGAATTGCCAGCCAGGCATCCTTAGCTAGAAAGAAACTGTTGGAGTTAGCATTTTGAATTTTAGAACCACCAGAAAGGTATTGAGAATAGAAAGGTCCAGGATAGGATGCCAGGAGTTCTCTTTTCTGGGAACCAGGAACAGTCCTGAATAAAAACCTTGTCCCCTTTGTTCTTCTGGGACAGGTTGAATAGCCCTGACACTGAGGAGAAAGAATACTTGTTTTGGGGCCTCCACCCACTGGTTTGTGGAGAGGGCTGGCCATCCACTTGGGGTTGGGAGTGAGTGGAAGTGGAATCTGTATCCTAGGGAAACTATGTTTAAAACCCATTTGTCCTGGGTAATAAGTTCCCAGTTTTTTGCATGCAGGATGAGCTTTCCTCCGAAGGGATCAAGTAGCTGAGCAAGGCTTGGAAGAGTTGAGGATAAGTCATTGTGCCATTTTGCCACAGGGGGGTGGCTTACTACTCCCTGCTTTGGAAGTGGGGGGCCCCCACTGCTTAGATCTGTGCATAGCCTGAGACTGAAGTCTTGGTCGTCTGCTGCTCCTGGGTTTGGACTGAAGGCCTCGGAGGGACTGGAAAGGACCAGTTCTTTGAAGGCCAATGTCTACTGAATCTAGGTGGCTGTACTTGTAAGAAATCTTTAACAGTTTGCATAGATTTAGCTTTTTCCTCCATCCTTTTGAGAACTACTTCTGCTTTGTTGCCAAAAAGGCGCTCTTGGTTTAAAGGTGCATCCAGTAATTTAGCTTTAACATGATCTGGCAAGTTTTGTTCCTTAAGCCAAGCATGCCTTCTAAGTACAGACCCAGTAACAGCAGCCCTGCAAGATTCTTCTAAAGCATCAAAACCACATTGCAAAGTATGCTTACCTACTTGGTCAGCAGAATGCATTAACTCTTGTAAATCTTTGTGTTCAGCACAGTCAGGAATCAACATCATTTTCTGTTTAATTAATTCCATAATATGATGCTGATAATATAACATATGAAACTGGCAATTTAAAGCCCTGATGGCCAAAGTAGCAGAATTATATACCTTCTTACCCCATCTGTCTAAAGCTCTACAATCCCTATCAGAAGGGGTAGAATTTTTGGCAGTTGTAGCCTTAATGTCATTTGGTCCTCGGGAAATGGTCTCTGGATCCGCAGCAGGATTCTTAAACAGGAATTTGTGAGAGTCAGGTACTCTGTAGTACCTATCAGGTTTCCTGGGAGAAGGAGGCAAAGTGTCTGGGGTAAGGCTGGATTCCAAGAAAATGTCATCTACAATCTCCAGAACAGGAGGGATAGCTAGAGGCCTGTGTTGAGGCAGGTTTACAAATTCCCCAAGTCTCTTTTTGGACTGTGAAAAGTCCTGGCTTTCCCAGCGGAAATGCTCCCTAAGGGTATGCAAGGTTTCACCAAAAGAAAAATCTTCTGGAGGGGAAGCAGAGGGAATGGAATCCTCTGCATCAGAATCCTCATAAGTAGATAGAGGGTAAATCCTGGTAGTCAGAAGGAGTAGAGATATTAGATTCCTCATCAGAAGAATCAGAAATAAAATTGTTTCTAGATCTCTTAGAGGGGGAAGGCTGGCTTCCCCTAATTAAGGTAATAAGGTCTTCAGCTATTCTAATCATTTGTTTTTGAGGCATATGAGCCTGAGAATTTGCTTTGGTCATCAGTTTTCTAGGCTTAGTGCGAGCTTTAGGCCTGAGGAATTCGGTATTCTTAGCTTGAAGTCGTTGGTTTAATATGAAAATCGGTAGGCCTGAATACATCCTCAGAAGCAGGTGCCTGCACAGCGGCTGCAGACCCATCCAAGGTAGAGACATCCGCAGGTTCCATAATCTAAGAAACATTTTGTGGCATACCGGACTCTGAATAGGTCTCAGTAGAGGCCTGTGAATCAGTAGTAGCGGGTATCAGGGGCTGCGAAAGCACCTCACTGAGTACTGGCGACTAGCTTAATGGTAGCGTCATCAGCAGTTTTGAACCTAAGCGGTCTGTCTCTGTCTTTATCCTTGCGTTTTTCCAGAGGATCAGTAGTTTAATGGCTTAACGAAGCCATTTCGGAGTACGGAGATTGAGAGCGAAAGTATTTACCTACAAAAATAGCCTGACGACGAATAGTTCGGGCGCTGAACGAGGCACAAAACTGACAGCGAGGGACGTAATGGTATGGGCCTAAACAGGTGACGCAGTAAGAATGAAAATCTCTATGAGGTATTTGCTTTCCCAGACCGGCAAGACAATTGTTAATTTTTTCTGACATCGGTTAAAGCAAAACAAAAAAAGGAACCCCAACGGGGTACTTATCTTTTTGAAGACTTCAGGTCTGAAACTCGAAAATGAAAATTTCAGGAGTCGACCGACCGTCACTTGCGAACTGCTTCTGCTTCGGGCACCACATAGCAAGAAAGACTGATGTAATGGCGTCGGCTGCATGTTTTATACCCCTGACGTCATGGAAGAAGTGACAGTATCCAACACAGAAATTTGAAGACTCTGGTATTCAGGTCAGCTGAGGGCTACCTGCAGACAGATAACCCAAATGTGATGACTGCAACAGTGAAACACGAACATCATCAGTTTCTGTTATATCACTTCTGTGACTGTGATCATCAATACATTTATTACCTCATTTGTAGATACTGTGGTATGAATTCTAGCTTTTCAGTTATACGATGCACTTTTATCACAATCAAACAATTAATTGATTGTGAATGTATTTAGCAAAGCAGTAGAGATATCCTTCATGATTTCTTTTTACGCGGTTTCTTTCTGAAGTAATATTCACCATGTTGATGTTAACTGCAATTATGCAAACCACTGCAATTCAAATCTGTTAGAGGACTGAAGTGGTGTTGGTGATACAAAAATGGGTAAAAACATTTTACTTTCAAGAAGTTTTCACTATTGTGAATTGCTGGAACATTCAAACTCTCCTTTGTCCACGCAGATGAGTTGATAATACACGCATGAGTAATCATGGATTTTTGAAAAAGTAGGGCAGATCCTGAAATGTGAATTAATGTACTGTAGATATTTTAGGATGGGTTTATGTGTATGAAGTCTGGATTTTAATGCAAAGTAGATCTTTAAAAAAAAACATATATTGAAATTTCAGAGATAATCATGGTAAATGCATTGCAGGTCTTACTGTCAAGTTTACACCCTACTGACCTTTAGGAAGCTTGATTTCAGTAACCCCATGTTTATAGTTTTTATTCCTAATAAATATTAAGGTTATTTTTGAAGAAAGTATGTATAAAGTTTGTACTTGCAAAAGCTCAGTTGGCTTACCTGGACTTTCTCTATTCACTACTCTGGGCTCACCTGAAACAGAACCTCAGTGTGGAATCCCTAAACTGTTTTTCAGTAAATGTATGTAGCCTTATACCTAATTCAAATATCTAAACTTTCATATTTGTTAACTGGTCCCTCAGTGTGCGTGACTCAGCAGCCTACCGCAGACCACAGCAACTCCCCTCTCACTGGTACTTAGTGACCTCCGGCCTCCTATCCTTTTTCTGTACCCCTTTGAAGACTTACCCTTTATCTCCGTTTACTGTTTATTTTCCTTTACCTTAGAGTCTTGTCCTTTTGCTCTTTCTTACTCCCCATCCTTCTCTACCTGCCATTTCTTTCTCCACTAGGTGGCAGCACCATTCCACCTTTTGCCTGCTCCTACTCTATTAATCTTTTATTTCCAACTTCACCCCTAAATACTTCAAAAGCCAAACCTCCCCTAACTTTACTCCACCTTCCCTACCTTATATTTTTTCGAGTGTTACTCAAACTCTACTTATTTTACACCCAGACTTACTGTACTTCTACCTACTTACCACTGCTCCAACCTGCAGCGGCTGATACTTTTTCAGCTGAACTCTTCTGCCATGTTGCTCCATCCCGCTCTGTTCGCCCTGCAGGCTCACTCCGCTCCCCTACCCTGCCCCCAATTCCCACCCGTCCCCAGTGGTCCTACATTTATTGCCATCCCATACTCCCTTCCTCTTACATCACCCAATCACCTCACAAGACTACTCCTCCCATTTTCCCTAAGACCATCTCCTCCTCCACCAATCATACCTCATTTAGCAATACTCCTCCCCACCCACCAACCTTACCTAACTCTCTCTAACCTACAAATTCTTTTCACCTCTAATCAAACTTTCTATGATGCTCTCTTTTCCTACTATAATCCCTGCCCCTACACTCCTACACTACTCCTACTAATCATTCTTCTCCCTCTGTACCATACCACCTCTTATACCAACCTTTACCTAAACCCTCCACATCATCCTCCTCTTCCCTACCCTACAAATCATTTCCACGATATCTCTGCTTCTTTAACTCCCTTTCACCCCACCTTTCTCTCAACATTAAAACTCTTCTAAATCCCCACCAAATACTACAAACCTAAACCCACCCCCCTACCATCCATTCCCAACCAAACACAATCTTAACAAACTTATTCACCTTCTCTCCTATCTCTGCTTAGCAGGCGTCATTAATCTCAACCCTGGTCCAAACACTTCTCAAAGAAATAACCTTAGCTCCAACAACAAACCAAATTGTAAATACCTCAAATTCCTCACCATCAACGCCCAACGCTTAGCTAATAAAATTACCCTCTTTCATGCCGGCTTAACCATAATTCACCTGACATAGTAGCCATCTCTGAAACCTGGTTAAAACCACACATAACTGACACTGAATTCCTTCCCCCCCGGATTTCATTCTCTCCAATCTGACCACCTAAATAAAAGAGGTGGTGGTGTAGCACTAATCTACTCCAATCACTTATCCATCACTCCCTTCCCAAATCCTATCCCTTCCTTTAATAACGCTGAACTAATAACTGGTATTCTAAAATTAAATGACCATAAATGTATCTGCATCATCTCCCTTTACATTCCTCCTGGTAACAACACCAATACCTTGGAAGACATCCTCTCTTGGACCTCCTCAAATATTAATTATGAAACTATAATGGGAGATGTAAATATCGACTGGCAAAAAATCAGTAACCATAATCCCACCATATCAATCAACCTCTTCAACTTTACACAACTTATTAATTCTACCAGCAGACCCAACCTCACAGGCTCCATCCTAGACTGGATCCTGGTGTCTCACCCTAACAGAACCACTACATCTGGTGTCACTCCCGACCCACTAGGAGACCACCTCCCTGCCTTCACCCATAGAACTACTTCCTCTTCCTCATTCTCCCACAAAATCTTACATACTCGTAATTTAACTAACTTTAACCCCTCCACCTTCTCTGACTCCCTCAAAATCACCAACTGGAACCCTCTAAAAACCCTACCCCTAGACAAAGCCGTTGATTTCTTCAACTCCAAATTCCTTACTGTCCTAAACTCCCTAGCTCCAATATGAACTAAAAGAGTTAAAGCCAAGACTACCCCTTGGCTAACTAAAGAAACCAAGAAAATCATGCAACAAAGAGATAAATCTTGGAAAAGCTATCTCCATCATAAACAACCTGTATTCATACTTAAATACAAACAGTTATGAAATCTAGCCAAAAAACAAGTCATAATAGATAAAAAGTCCTACTACAACCACCTACAAATAAATCATGCAAAAAACCCCAAACAATTCTGGAATTCCATTAACTCTCTCCTTAAGCCTGGTACAACTAACAACCCCTGCCCTTATACTAGCAAATCTGACCAAGAAATTGCCAAACTATTCAATACCTTCTTCACCTCTTCTATTGCTGAGCTAACCAAAACCTTCCCCAACAACATCCCCCCACTCCCCTCTGCCTCGACTCCCTCAACTCCTATCTTTGAACTTAAACCGGTGTCCTACCTATCTTATAAAAAAACTTCTCTCCAAACTCAAACCTTGCACCAATGCCCCTGACAACATCCCCTCCTCCTCCTTAAAAATTGCCTCTGACAGTATGATAAATAGATCACTACTCGAGTCCTATGTACCCAAACTATGGCGCTCTGCTTTTATTCTTCCACTCCATATAGGTGGCAAAAACTGTAACTTCTCCAACTTCTGCCCCATAGCCATCCTCTCACCCATCTCTAAAATTCTTGAAAAATGCATTCACCTGCAGCTCATGCCATTCCTAACCGAACACCAGCTGCTCTCTCCTACCCAACATGGCTTCCACCCAGGACATAATACCAACATAGCCCTTCTCTCCTTTTTACACTCTGTCAATTCAGCTCGAGACTCTGGTAACTTAGTTTCATCTGTTCTATTAGACTAATCTAAAGCTTTCGATACCATCTCCCACTCCCATCTACTAAACCATCTATCTAACCTCAACATCTCCCCAAAAACTCTATCCTGGTTTTCCAGCTACCTTTCAGACACGACCCAAGCCGTGAAATGGGGCCAAACCTCCTCCAGCTTTCTTCCCACCCCCACAGGAGTTCCCCAAGGGTCCATACTTGGCCCTCTGCTATTTAACATCTTCATTAATGATTTCCACAAAGCTATTCCCAATACCAAAATTGTCCAATACGCAGACGACTCAACATTGATCTGCTATGCCTCCAACCTTACAGAACTCAAGTCTCTGACTCAAACCGCCTTCTCAACCACTGAAAAATGGATGCACCAAAACCACCTCTCACTTAACGCTAACAAAACTAAGATTCTTTTTATTCACTCACTCTAAATCCACCCCCACTGAAAAAAACTCATTTAAAATTACAAGCCTTAACAACTCCATCACTGACATTGTTCCCTCCACCAAACTCCTAGGGGTCACCATCGATGAACACTTAAAATTCAATACCCACATCCAACTTAACATCAAGAAAACCCACATAAAACTCGGCCTACTGTACAGAAACAATCAATTCCTCTCCCCCTCTACCAGACAGACCTTGGCCACTACATATCTCCTCCCATCTCTTCTATATGGTGCTCCTCTGCTTACAAATTTATCTTCCACCCTAACCTCCAAACTGGAAGTATGCTACAATAAAATCTCCAAATTCGCCACCAAGGCAAATTCCCTCTCTCATCACTGCACCTCCCTACAAACTTTAAATTGGCTTGAACTCCCTAATCAACTAGACTACCTCCAAATTGTCACAGCCCACAAACTAATATTTCAACCTACCAGCTGCCTTGCACTATCTAATATTCTTCAACCATATACCCCCCCCCCGACCCCTTAGATCTTCTCACCAAAACCTTATTTCGATCCACAAACCCAAGCACCCAGCTGGTCAGCTTCTACTCTCCTTTTCCCTAGCTAAAAATGGAATGCCCTGCCCTCTACACTAAGAACCTGTGACAACCTACATTCCTCCAAAACGCAACTCCACTGCTACCTGCACACTGAAAGAAAATGTAACTGTACCCTTCATTCTATACCTCCCAAGCTCTCCTCTTCCTTCTCTCTAGCTAAACTTCATACCTTTCTAATTTCCCTCATAGTCATACTTTGATAATGTAAAAAATATATCTGCATCCAACCTAATGTAACTAATATATCTACATGCAACCTTATGTTTATGCCTCTCATTCTCCAGGACAATTTTCTTTAACATCTTAGTTGCTTAATTTAGAATGACTTCATACTTGAATGCATTTCACCAGCTGTTTGTGGAATTTCCACCTATTTTGACTGTAATTCAAATATTTTTTTCTTTCTATCTTAGTTTTTGTATTTTTTCTTTGTATTTTTAGTTTTTGTATTTTCTTTATGTGATGTAACATTGTACTGTGGAGCTTTTCTCCCCGGGCCTCCACTGAAAATGGGCTCATGAGCCCAGTGGACCTCCCCGGTCACCAACTGGAATAAATAAATAAATAAACTGCATAGCTGTACAAGCATTTTATAGTTTTTTTTAAGTAAGGGTAAAATTGTCTGGGGTCAAATAGGAGGGATCAAAATGTTCTGTACCCGCCTATGGAGTTGGAGAGCTGAAGCAAGTTATCCCTGGCTTGTAGAAGTTGTTGTTTGGTTTGGGCAGTGAGGAGCCAATCATCGAGATAGGGAATCACCTGGAATCCTTTGAGTCTCAAGTGAGCTGCCACGACTGCCATGCATTTAATGAAAACCCTGGGAGCTGTGACTCCCAGCCAAAAGCACAAGTGTCATCTGGAATGCCTGTCTATTTTAATGTGATTGCATCCTCAAGATCCATAAAGAACATCCAATCGTCCTTGCACAGAAGAGGCAGGATGGACTGAACTGTAACCATATGGAACATTGACTTCTTTACATACTGATTCAAATTGCTTAGATTCAGAATTGGTCTCAGGCCCTCTGTTTTCTTTGACACTAAAAAGAAGTGGAAGTAAGTTCCGAATCTTACCTGTTCAGGTGGGACCACCTGGATGACTCTCTTGCAGCAGCTTTTGAATTTCTTGAGCTCCATATTCCCTCTGACTGGGTGGAACGTTGGGAAGTTTCTTCCTTTGGACAGGAGGTAGAAGTGAAAAGGGTATGTAAGTGACCTCTGGATATTATTCTTGGCACCCATTCATTTTTTTGTGATATTTGTCCAGGCATTCAGGTGCAAGGAAAAATGACCCCCAACTTCCTCCAGAGGTGGACAATAAGGCAACAATTCAGGAGCACTGATAGGGCCTATCAGAGAAAGGAGTCTCTGAAGCCCTGGTTCTGTGGACTTCCTCTGCTTCTGGGGTGACATCTGCCACTGGAACCTCCTCCTCTGCCTCTGTAGGAAGTATCCCTGTGCGATTCCTGAAAAGGTCCCAGAGATTTCCAAAACTACATTTTCTTACCACCTCGCTGGTTCCTAGAGAATGTACGTCGAGGGGCAGAAAATTTGATTCCAATGGCAGACAGGGTCTTTCCTTCCTTCTTGCTGCGGGTGAGTGTATCTTTTTACTGATGGCCTGAACAAGGAGCAGCAATTAAAGGGGGCATTAATAAAAGATGCCATAAAGGGCTCTGCAAAGTCACATAGCCTCATCCAGGCATGTCTCCTAACGGCTACGCCTGAACCGGCTGCTCATGTGGCTCTCTCCAATGTATGGGAAATTAGTCTCATCAATGAACTGGCAATGGACAAAACAGTAGTCAGCTGAGGAGAAACCATTTTGAGATTCCCCTGCAGACACTGACTCAGAGAGAGAGACGTTGAAAGCTTGTTGATCAAATCTCTCTGTAAGTGAAAAAAATGTCAAGTAATCCAACAATGAGATAGCAGACATTGTGCAACTGGAGCACACCAAATCTTTAATGCAAAAAGTCCAAACAATGCAATGAAACAAGAAGTGAGTGCTTTTGCTTCTACTCAGGATGCTTCATCAGACATATATTACAAGCTGAGTAGTTTAAACAATACTTGATATGTAGCGTTTTAAAACTTTTGCAATCATGTATTATTTTTAGCCATCTGATCTCATGCATTCTAAGTAGTTAGGCTTTAGATTGACTCTCTAATGTGATTGGTTAATTATGAGATTACAAGTGTTCTAAGTGTATTTAAATGGATGTTACTAATTTGATATGTCTGATGAAGCGTCCTGAGTAGACGTGAAAACGCTCACTTCTTGTTTTATTGTATTGTTTGGACTGTTTACATTAAAGATTCAGTGTGCTCCGATTGGACTGTGTCTGCTACCTCATTGGTGGATTACTTGATTTGTTGTATTTGGCCCTGTGAGGTACTTAATTCTTCGACTTGGTTATTTGTTTCAAGTTAAAAAAAATGTGCGAGATAATTAAATGATTTCAATCTGAATGAGGCTGAGGTGTATATGCTCCTTCCAAATATGTCCATCACTCTGGACTCCCTATTCATGGATGGACAGAGGGGCTTTGTTTTGCTAGCTCCTTTTTACTTATCCGGGCGCTTAGGTATGGGCTTGACAGCGTTTGACTCCTTCGGGGGGGGGGGGGGTCACCCAAGATGTAGCTGAGCCAGCCCTGAAATCCTCCAGGAACACCGATTCCTCAGGAGCAGGGGTTTGGGAGGACCAGCAACCTTTCTGTTTGAGGATTTCCAAGCCATCCCCAAAGGAAACTTCGTCAGGTGGTGATCAGGGGATCCTTCTCCCTCATCAACACTGGTATTTTCCGTTAAACACTCCATAGGGGAGTCTATATGCCTCCTCCTACATGTTCTGTTCCAAGGTACCTCTTCCACAGGGTGATCGGGACAGGTGTCAGAAGAATGGGAGAATTCCTCTGGGGAACAGGGGCTCACGGCTTCCATGATCTGACTGGCCCTGAGGAGCAGAAATGATGGGCTTAGAGTTTGGACCTACAGAGTGGCGAGGGATAGGATCCGAGACTACAGAGGATGGCTCTCTGTGCAAACAGAAAGCTCTTTCTACCACCTGGAAGGCTGATGGATGCAGGGAAACCTCTCTCCCTTCCTCAGAGCCAAAGAAGAAAGATTGGGGCCAACCCTGGATCTCAGTCCTCCAGAGAAAATCAGACCTGATATGTCCAGGGCCAAGGCACAGAGGGGAACAGAAGGATCCGACAAAGTAGGAGCTGAGCCCAAACCTTCAGACATGGCTCCGACCTCTTGATCCAAGACCTGCCCTGGTCTGAAGGTATTGGAGCAGGACTGGTCAGGGATACAGTCAAAGTTGAGGAAGGGAGCTTTCTCGGACCTGACGCCAAACCTCTTGGGGATCTTGGATCCTGGGACTGAGAAACCATTGGTTGGATTGGAGAGGGAGACAATATTGTTTGGGCAGGTGTACCCACGAATCTGAGAGGGGACGAAGCTGGCAGGACCCCATATGGATCTGAACCCTTAAGAATCTCAACATCATCCTGTCCACATCTGCCTCTTTCAAACTCCTTGAAGACCTGAATGATGATGTGGATGCTGGCCTATTGTGCTTTGTCAGTGTTTGAAATACTTGGCAAGGCAGAGCCAGAGCCACAGGCTTTCATACAAATTTCAGTGCACGGCCTCTACTCGTCGGATACAAGGGTTTGGGATCCAACAAAGAGGTGGACAGAAGGGGAAAACTGGCAGCAGGGGCTCAACCAGTCAGATCTAATGGAAGAGATAGGGGATCAGAGAAAGAGGTGGATGTAAGGGTAAAACTGGCATCAGGAGCTGAGCCAGTCACAACCGATGGACAAGACAGGAGAGCCTGAGTGGGTTCCAGTATCCATGGAGGATATTAGAACTGAGGCTCTGGGATTCCAAAAAACAGGTGGATAAAACTGGCAGCAAGAGCTGATCCAGTCAGATCCCATACATGAGATAGGAGAACCCGAGCAGGTTCCAGTACCCATGGAGGTGTTTTTTTCCTTGGCTCCGAGACCACTTGAGTTGGTTTGGAGGGGGACTGAGTCCCAGTAGGAAGTAATCCTTTCAGGATCAGTTTGTTTCGATGGTCAGAGAGGGCCAAAGCATTAAAAGTGGCGCAAACAGTGCATGGAGAATCCAGATGGGCCGCTCCTAGACAGTACACACATTTCTTGTGGGCATCGGCATTAGAGATTTTATGCCGACAAGAAGTGCACTTCTTAAAACCCGTCAGTTCCTCTGAGATGATAGGCAGCGAATCGTAAACCCAGAAGAGGAAAAAGGGTTTAAACGATACTAAGTTTAACCTGGAAAGTAGAAAGTTTAAATTTTAAACTGCAATAACTTTAACCTAAAAAGTAGACAGTTAAACACAAGGAAACAAACTTTTTGCATAAGCAAAATCAGCAGACCTTAGTGCTAATATTAGCAAACTTAATTTTCATGGTAGAATGCACATTTAATTGAAAGCTCTTCCACATATCCAACAACTATTTCAGATTATGCACCAATAAAAATTAAGATAAAGATGCAGGGCAATGCAGTAAAATGAGACACTGCTGATTTCCTACTTATCTGTTAAAGACAGAGGAATTTAAAGAATGGATAATTGAAATTATTTCAGAGTTATTAGAGAAGACAGAAATTTCTTCAGAAGGGATAGCTAGCAAACGGGACAAAATGAAATAAAAGAGTAAGTGATGTGTGAAAGAAGTAATAGGAATTACTTAGAGGGGTTGACAAAGGTTAAAGCAGAACAAGAACAGTAACTACACAGTGCTAAAGAGAAAACAAGGGAAAATGCGGATAAATATGCTAGAGTTTAGAAAAGGTGTTGTTAAGCAACTATTTTTTCTTAGTAACTCCAGGGCACAAAATGTTTTAGTACAACAACTTGGTGAACAAAATAGAAAGGGTTGTCTCCAAACTTAGAGATATTCCAGAAATTTTATGAAAGAATATATCAAGCAAAAAAATGTGGAAATCAGGAAAAGATATAAATGTAAACATTTATTTATGGAAGAGATGATGTATAATCAACAGTTAAGTTTCCATGAATACATGGTTTTCCAGTGGAAGTGATAAAATCTGAAAGGTTTAACAGTATTTTAAAAGTGGAGAGGGAGCACTAACATTTTGAAAAAAAAAGTTGTGGTGGCTGTATTACCCAAGGTGGGTGAAGACCCCTTCAGATACAGCTTCATTAGATCTATTTCAATGTTAGACCTTGATTTTAAACTGTTTATGTCTGTACTAGCTAAGAGAATTGCAAATGTGTTACCAGCATTGAGAAATATGGATCAGTGCGGTTTTGTGGAGGGGAGGCAAGCATTTGACAACATTAATGGAACAATTGTGATCTAGAAGGGAACTGAATGCAAGGAAATACCACTATTATTGGAAGGTCTTGATGCAGAGAAAGCATTTCATAAAGTCAGCTTGGCACCTATGTCTCTAATGCAAACAGGTAACCTGTAAAATGGTTCGTCTCCCAGGCCTATGCTTACACTTATCAAGGGTTTCAGAACTTGTCAGAGATTTGGGATGCATGGCTAGGCTTAAAAAGGCCCTTGTGATCGTTAGCCTAGTAACCACCTATGAGATATTATGAGTAGGGCAATGGAAGCATTTGCATTCCCTGACAGAATAATATGGTTAATTAGGAGAAAATATGAGGGGTCAGAGGCAAGAATTAAGGTAGGAAGCGTCCTCTCTGACAAGCTGTGTTTGAGCAGAGGAATCAGGTAGGATCCTCCTTTATTTGTTTATATTTAGAGCCACTGGTAAAGAAAATAAGAGGCTCTCAAATTCAGGGATATAACTGATATGACAATCAAAAAAAAGTTAGCTTTATTTACAAATGATATAATTTTACACTTGATAAATCCAGAAAAAGGACATTTTGGTGGTGTGAATATTTGAGGCAGTTTCAAATATTTTGGGGACATAAAATTAATGAAGATACATCAAAGGCAATACAGGTAAATTATGCACCCATTCTCAAACTGGTTCAGCAATATCCACTTTTATGGGGACATTAGAAGTATTTGGGTGTACAGATTAATAAGAAAAGATAGTAATTAAGAATAAGCAAAAAAGACTAAACAAAGGATAATACAAACACAGCAAATCTGGAAGCTCATGATTATGGCTATGGATAGTAAGATACAACCAAAGAAAATGTTTTTAGTCCCTTTAGTTTTACATACAGGTGAGGTTTATTTGTGTCAACAGGAGGAGAAATTGTGGCCAAAAAAAAGAGTTGAAATAATTTATTTGAGAAGGGAAAGTGGGATACGTTGATGCCACCAGTGGAATAAAATGGTTTAGGATTGCCTGTTTTGAAAAGATACTTTAGCTGTGCAATTAAAACTAGTATATAGTGGATATAAAAAGTTTACACACCCCTGTTAAAATGCCAGGCTTTTATGATATAAAAAAAGAGACCACAATAAATAATTTCAAAACTTCACCCACCTTTAATGTGACCTACAACCTGTACACTTCAATTGAAAACAAATCTGTTAGGGGAAAAATAAAAAAAATTAAAAATGTACGATACGCTGGTTGCATAAGTGTGCACACCCTTAAACTAATACTTTGTTGAAGCACCTTTTGATTTAATTACAACATTCAGTCTTCTTGGGTATACACCTGCCATCAATTACAGAGACTCTGATTAACCCCAAATAAAGTTCAGCTGTACTAGTAGGATTTTCCTGACATTTACTCAGTTGTCTGCTACAGCAAAAGCCATGGTTCACAGAGAGCTTTCAAAGCATCAAAGGGATCTCATTGTTAAACGGTATCAGTCAAGAGAAGGGTACAAAAAATTTCCACAGCATTGGATATACCATGGAACCCAGTGAAGGGAGTCATGAAAAAGTGGAGAAAATATGGGACAACAGTGACGTTGCAACAAACTGGACATCCCTCCAAAACTGATGGGGTTGGGAGGGTGGCCTAATGGTTAAGGTGTTTGCCTTACAAACACAAGGTGCAGGGTTTGAGTCTCACAAGGGATAATTGGCTAGGCTTAAAATGGCTCGCAAGGGCAGTTAGCTTAGTACTAATCTATGAACCTATGAACCTATGATGAAAAGACAAGACGGAAACTGGTCAGGGAGGCTGCCAAGAGACCTACAGTAACACTGAAGGAGCTGCAGGAATTTCTGGCAAGTACTGGTTGTGTACTACATGTGACAACCATCGCCCGTATTCTCCATAGGTATGGACTATGGGGTAGGGTTGCAAGACGGAACCCTTTTCCTACACAGAAAAACATCAGTCCCGGCTAAAATTTGCAAAGTAATACATCAAGTCTCCCAAAAGCATGAGGGAAAATGTGTTATGGTCTGATGAGACCACGGTTGAACTTTTTGACCACAATTCCAAATGGTACGTTTGGTGAAAAAACAACACTTCGCATCACCAAAAGAACACCACCCCCATGGTGAAGCATGGTGGTGGCAGCATCATGCTTTGGGGTTGCTTTTCTTCAGCTGGAACTAGGGCTTTAGTCAGGGTAGAGGGAATTATGAACAGTTCCAAATACCAGTCACTTTTGGCCCAAAACCTTCAGGCATCTGCTAGAAAGCTGAAGATGAAGAGGAATTTCACCTTTCAAAATGACAACGATCACAAGCATACATCCAAATCAACAAAAGAATGACTTCACCAGAAGAAAATTACAATTTTGGAATGGCCCAGCCAGAAGCCAGACCTAAATCCAATAGAAAATCTTTGGGGTGACCTGAAGAGGGCTGTGCACAACAGATGCCCTCGCAATCTGACAGATTTGGAGAGCTTTTGCATGGAACAGTGGGCAAACATTGCAGAGTCAAGATGTGACTCCTACCCAAGAAGACTGGATACTGTAATTAAATCAAAAGGTGCTTCAGCAAAGTATTAGTTTAAGGGTGTGCACACTTATGCAACCACTATATTGTATGTTTTTTTTTATATTTCCCCTAACAGATTTTTTGTTTTTCAATTGAATTGTACAGGTTATAGGTCACATTAAAGTTGGGAAATGTTTTGAAATGATTTATTGTGGTCTCATTTTTTTATATCACAAAAACATGGCATTTTAACAGTGGTGTGTAAACTTTTTATATCCACTGTACAGAACACAAGCAGGAGGTTATAAATCAAGATGGAAAGGAATGATTAGGAAACAGGGAAGAAGTTCAAGTAATAAGGACACAGTAGGATTCTGGAAGCAGATCCTTAAGAATAAAAATAATACAAAATGCTATTCATAAAGCTGGAACAAGTATTATAAGAACTAAGCCAACAAAGGAGATTTTGCCAATAGGGATGACTACAACTAGGGGTACAGAAAATAGCCAATAGGGCTAAATTTACTGGAGAAAACTACCCAAGGAACCAAAGTATTGGAAGCAAGTAACTAGACCGGGAAATGTAACACAATGCGGTGAGGCTGAGCAAAAGTTTGGATTGTACGTTAGGACACTTCCTTTCCTACTAAGGACTGATATTATAACATAGGCTAACAGAAAGGTACAGGGGAGTGCAAAGTGAAAGACCAGCTGTGGTACAGTTTTTAGTCCAATGTAGAACAGAAAATGTTGTTAAAAAATGTATGATTAGTAGGAAATAGCTTGATAACTATAAGAATAAAAAATAAGAGGCTAGAAAAGATTGGGAAGAGAGAGTGGAAAGGCAATTTAAAAATAAATTATACAGCAAAGTCCAGAAGGCTGAGAAATTTTGTTTGGAAGTGCTTGCACAGTTCTTTTTATACACCAAGAAACTTCAGAGAATTTTTCTTCAGGGAGATGGTACATTCTGTAGGTGCAGCAGATAGTAAAGACAACCACACGGCATTCTATAGTTATGTAAATAATCTCCATGGCAATACTCAGATTTGCTTTGAGTAACTGCACAATGGTACCTCCTATACGGAGCCAACAGATATTGCCAATATAATGGCGGACAGATTCAGTGCCAACTTTACCCCCCCCCCCCCCCCAGGACCAATCACAATACCAGTAGTCTGCCAGACACCCAGTATTACTGCTGCACAGGTTAAAACAGCACTGTCCAAGGCCAGGAATACAGCTTCTATGGGACCTGACAATATCCCTGGCTGTGTTCTACATGAACTACAGAGTGAACTGACACCTCACCTGTGTGCCCTGTTCAGAAACAGCCTCAACTCAGGCTTTGCCCTTACCAAATAGCGCAGTGCTACAGTCATCCCTCTCCACAAATGAGGAGCGACTACAGACCCTGGGAACTATCACCCCATTAGCCTGACAAGTCTGATATGCAAATCTATGGAACGCATCATCATGGACCTAATAAACAAGGATATAAGGAATCTCCAAACGCTGGATCCCACAACGTTTGGTTTTGTGAAGGGTAGATCATGGCTGCTCAACTTGGTCGACTTCTATGAGTCAGTCACCAGAGCTGTGGATGAAGGCAAGGTGGTTCATACAGCCTACCTTGATCTGGCCAAGGCCTCTAATACCATTCCCCACTCAGGATAGTAGAAAAACTCACTAAGCTAGGCATCAACCCCTAGATCACTAGGTAGGTTGCAAACTGGCTCACAGAACCCACAGTGGGAAAGTAGCTGACTCCAAGTCAGACTGCAGACCAGTCATGAGTGGAGTCCCACAGGGTTCATTCCTGGGTCCTCTCCTGTTTGGTGTCTATTTCTCTGAAGTTCAGGCCAACACGAAGGGACTCTGGTTGACAAAGTTTGCAGATGATTGCAAGTTGGGAGCTATTATTAACTCCCCAAGTGATGTTGACATCCTACAGAAAGGCCTCACTGAGACCAAGGACTGGTGTCAGAACCATGGCCTTAAGCTCAATGCCAAAAATGTGTAATCATCCTCCTTGGAAACAACTCAGTTCCCTTGAATTACCACATCGATGGTAGTCCACTGAACATAGAAGGTGTTATAAGAGATCTGGGAACACAGGCGGACAGCAACCTCTCTTTTGACCACCACATTGCCACTGTGGTCAGAAAGTCCTTCTATGTGGCACATCTCATTACAAAGGGTTTTGCATCCAGGAAGAAAGAGGTCATTGTCTCCCTCTACTCTTCCCTCATTAGGTCAATCATAGAGTACAATGGCCCATTTGGCATGGAACTCACAAGACACATGCAATAACTGGAGAGGCCACAAAAGTACCTCACAAAGAGGATCCTAGGCCTTAAACACTTGTCCTATATGGACAGACTCAAAAAAACTCCAACTATTCTCTGTCTCATATTACCTACGTAGAGGCAATCTCTGCTTGACTTACAAAGCCATGTCTGACCCAGCTCTGTTAGAAATGCTACATCTAAAGAAATCCCAATCCCTCCGCACCACACGCTCCAGAGACCTCAACCTCACTACCACAATCAACAGAACATGCTGGAGGGACATGTTCATAACCCAGAGACTGCACATGCTCTGGAATAGACTTCCCATACATGTCAAGCAGAGCACCTCACTGGCCCTCTTCAAGAGAAATCTTGATGAATGGATGGGAAATAGAAAATTCACCCAGGGGATCACTCTAGTGGCTCTACTCGACAGAGGCACTGGGAACGAAGGTCAGGTGGCAGAATGCCAGGGTAATCCTATGGGCTAGGCTTGTAAAGGCTCCAGAGCCATTAGCCTAGTACACACTATGAACCTATAAAAAAAGAGAGCGGTAACTGTGAGCATGCTTTTGGAATTAATAACAAGTTGGCAAACTTTAAAAATTCCCCCCCAAATATGCCGTTATATATATATATATTTTTTTTTTTTGGGGGGGGGGGCAGCTGCAACTACAGAAATGAATCTTTTGAGGACACAAGATATGAAATGCCTATACATGGCAAGGCCTTACTAAGTTTAATGCCACTGGCTGCCAAAAAAAGAAATTACCAGAAAATGGAAATCAAAATCTAAACCAGCTTCAACTGATGTACTACATATGAAAGGGGAAGTAGCAAATTACACAGAAATAAATGGAATTTGTGGTAATCATGCATGAGAATAATTTTCAGGAGGAGGACTGAAGTTTAAGATAAGGCAGGAAATTGAGTAGTTCACATAATGTTGGAGTGAATGATTAGTAAAAAGAAATGTAATGTATAACGAATGACTAAGATAAATGTTAATATGTTTATTCTTGTCTATTAATGTATGTGTTTATGTCATAACAGATAATTTAATAAAGGTGCTTAAAAAATTGGAGAACAGCTGAGATCTAAACAGAATAATTTAGAACTAGTTAGCTGATCAAAATACTATACCAACCTAAAAAATATACCTGCCTACAACATTCTACACAATGTGAAAATATGTCTTGATTTGAAACGTAGCTAGCCTTAGCTATTTCAATTACAAATACCTAAAAAGTGCACTTTCATTTATAGGTTAAAAAAGATGAATAACATTTTTTTAGACTTTATATTGCTAATTTATGCTAGCTCATACAAAATGAAAACAAGCTTATTAAGAATGAAAGGATATCTGTGCAGTGCTGAGCATCTTCCTTACTAAACAGCATTTAAGGTGTATATAGGGTGGTCTTTCATGACTTTAGTACTCGTATTAATGAAATATGAGAAAACTGAAATTCCAAAAGAAGCAAAGCTACATTTTGTTGGGTTAATACACTAGCCAACATAATCAAAACAAGTGTTTAGTGTGTCTTATAATTTAGTTTAATGAAGAATAAAAGTACTAGTTTGAATGTTGTCCCTTACTAATGAATGCAACAGCAGAGTATACAGATTCAGTGTTGCTGACTTACAAGGATGTTTAGTACAACATACAGGCATATCCAGAATCAGAGACAAAAATGGCTGCTTAACATTCCAAATAGTTAGTCTGTCACTTAGGCTTGGATGACTTACTTTTCTAAAATTAGAATTTTAACAGCAGGAAATAAACTATATTAAGGAAAATCTTTCTCACTGGTTTGGATTATTTAAGTTATATTTGGAATATTGTATGTGATCTTGTCACTGAGAAATGAAACTTGTAACAAATATTAACAAGATATATATAAGAGAAAAAAACTGTCCTTCCTATTGATAAAGGACCACTAAGGCACTCTGTTGTATTATGCTTCCAAAATTATATACCAATAATTAAGTGAAAGCAGTGATTTACCTAGAATGTGACTGCTGACCTTGCAAAGCCTAATGCATTTTATTTGTTGTAATCAGTGAAAGGCCTGCTGTAAATGGCATTAACAAGAACATATCTAAGCTGCTTGATTCTTTTCTCAAGACAGAATATAGTCTTCTTTCTGCTCCTTGAATCAAATACATTCATGTGTTAGAAATAGAGATGGCAGTACCTCCTCCATACAAATAAATGTAATAAATTCATTGTCACAAGATATCCAGTAATAAAGCATAAAGGTTATGACATGCAAATTATTAGGAACGTGATTCAGAATAAGATAATTTGTCTTTAGGTCTTTCTGAAAAATATATTATGAATGCCATTTTAGCATTATGCTGCTCAAATTACCTTTGTCAGAAAGCACAAATAATATCAGAAAACAAAGTGCCTACTGTTAACAAAGTTAATAAAAATAATAGTATAAAATAAGTAACCAAAGCCTAAATGCGATGCACTAACATTTTAATGTATGTAAATTTGCCAAGAGACTTCTTTTATAATACCTTAGATTTGTAAAGTCTAGTTTAGCTTACTACAATTAAAACTTTACTCTGAGCTCTTCTCTCAATCTCAAGTGATCAAAGATGAGGTAAAACAGGTTCTGTGGTTAACTGTAATTGGAGCAGAGTGATTCTTACTGATAAAAAGGAGATCCAAAGTGGTAACTCTGAATAATATGTACGTATTTATTTATGTGTTTATTTATTAACTTTGTTGACCAAGTAAGTGGTCTTGTTACTAATTTCAACATATGTTTACCATAATGTAATACAATATAATACAGTGACTGTAACATATAGAAAAACAGATTCAAGAAATTTCAGTATAAATGTAGTGCATGTACAGAAACAGACAGAATTCATTGTTGCTGTTGTACGCAAAACATACAACAAATGTTTACAAAAATAAGAAATAACTGATAATGGAAAAGGTAATGCCTGCCATCTTTAGTTATCATAAGCAGTTACACTCATGTACACCTTCATGACTGCCCAAATCAGAGATAACAGCTTAATATCATGTTTCTCCTCTATGAAGGTGACACTTGTATTCCTTATTAAGAGATCTAATTAAAAGAGTGAACAGGACACACAGCCAAACTAATTAGTAAAAAAAAAATACAAGAAAATCCTAGCCAAGCTAGAGTTTTCAACATGTGATTCCTTAAAACCTATTGTAAAAAAGGATAATGGGATATATCCAAATTGACCCCTCTGCTTCAGCTATATGGTTATGGACATCAGCTGGGTATGACAACCCTGTTTCCAAAGGTTAGCCAAACAGTCCACTTATGCTGTACTGATGAAGTCATAAGAAGACTGAAACATGCATGTCCACAGCTAGTGGGGTTTGGCTTTATTGGCCTGAATTTGTCTATTAAGAGATTCAAAAAGAAAAAAAAGTCATGGGCATTCAGAACCGCCATACAGCTGAAATGGGTCCCATACAGAATGCAGACAGCTCATAAAGCCGACTCCCATATGGCCGACACCATATGGGCGACGTTCAGAACATCGACAATGGGGAAATGCTATCTCCCAATAGTGCGGAATGGAAAATTTCCATTCTTGCACTGTAGTGCAATCTCGGAGTTGGTATATTAAAGGTACGGGGGTGTGTGGGGGGTGGAGCCCCCCACAGGGGGTGCAGGGGGCAGAGCCCCCCTGCTAGCACAAAAAAGGAAATTTTATTTTCCTTATTTGTGAAGTTCTGGCGCTGTCGATATTGTGAGTGTCAACCATATGGAGTTGGCCATATGGGTGATGGTGTTTTGGGCTGTCTGTGTTTTGTAGGTGATCCGCTGAAACACCTAATGTCCTTAAGGGGTCAATTTGCATATATCCCATTATCCTCTTTTACAAGAGGTTTTAAGGAATCACAAACTGAAAACTCTAGCTTGGCTAGGATTTTCTTGTCATTTTTTATTATTAAGAGATTTAAGTAATTCTTTTTTGAATGTACTAAATTTTTGTTTTCATAACCACTTAATACTGTCTAGTCTGTCACCACAGATAACCTAATGTACACGGACACCTTGTATATATGAAACAGTCTTTAAAAGGGCAGTTTTCTTACACTGAGTGGGTAGACGCTACTCCTGCCCCCTCCAGGAACACTGTATATCAAACAACTCACAACTATAAATCCAAACAAATGGGTTTCTACTAAATCTCAAAGTCTAACATAACCTTGTAACTGAAGTTTAAACATATTAATTATCCATCCCTAACTAACAAGTTTGAAATTAATCCGGAACTCTGGCATTTTCCTTTTGCAAAATACGTTCATAAGTCATAGTTTTAAATTCAAATCTGAGACGTCCTACATAATAATTTCATGATTTCTGCTACTGAGTGGTACCTCCCATAAAAAGCCATCATCCAGAATCTTTGTATAATTTGTATACAGTTGGTTTTTTGAACTGCAACTATTAGAACATATGGTAAGGTAATTGTAGTAAAGAAAAACAAAACGTGTTCTCCCAGTCTGAATATTTACACTGTCAGTTTTCATTTATTGATCGGTCAAACAGAAATAAAATGCCATACGTTAAAAGAGAAAGAAAAATAAGCTTTCGTGTAATTTTCATTTCTTTATTTTATCTGCATATATTAAGAACTTTTTTTCCCCATGACAGCTAGAATACTCAATACACAATTTATCACATTTGTAAACAGAAGTGCAGATGAACTTTACAAAACAATAGTCTTAAACATTTTCAATACCAGTCTTTTTCTTTGCGGCATAAAAACTGAATTCCCTGACTTACTTTCATGGCCTCAGCACACAAATATAATGTGGCCATTGTAGACAATCAACAAAGTGAAATAAAAGGAAATATTTACTTTCACTGTGTGGCTATCACCACTAATTTAGAACAGTGGTACAAAATGTGGAGAACAATCCATGGTGTAACACTGTAATGAAAAGGTTAACTCTAAAGTCTGAACTTCTGAAGCTGATGATCTATGCCAAACATATTATGATGCACAGATGTGAACCTTACATGCATGAATCATTTGTCTAATCAGCCTGATCCAACTTGAACCACAGAGTTATACGATGAATTTCTGCAATGCATATCAGACCCAAACACAGAGGTTTATGAGTCAGTCACCAATCATATCCTGCTTATTACGTGCTTGAGACATGGATGTCAAGAACTTCACCTTGACTAAGAAGAATTGCTTGAGCGTGATATCATTCGAGCATCTACTGTTATGCTAGGTTTACTTACACAACTATACTATGTTCAACGTACAGATTACTGCTATTGCAAACTTGGCTATAATATATGGATAGATTACCATAGCTTAGACCGACTAGGAGGAAGAAGGATATTGGTTCAGGAGCTCCTGGAAAATGGTCATAGAAAAGCTTTACCTAGACCTGGAAAAGGAATCTAGTTTCAAGTGCTTTGCAAGACAGAACTAGCTGCGCTATACAATTTGTGAACATATGCATGCAGTCGAAACTTGTGATTATGGTAATGTACTTTCCAAACATGTTAGTGAGTGCAGTGATGCATACAGTTTTTTCTTTGCTGCAACTGATGAAGCTTTTGTCATCACCAGTGATAAGGATATGAACATTATTTAATAATTATATGAGAGAAGTGTCTTTCTGGGCAGCCTCCACTGGTCTGAACTTCAGTATTGATAAATGATGTGTGATGTATTTTGGAAAGACTATTTATTAATCACTATTTATTTAGATGCATTTTCCCCTAGCAGTAGTAAATGTCTTTAAAGAGTTGGACATATCAATTAGTAATAAGGTTACATTTGGGAAACATGTTGACAACATACAGTATCAAGCTACGAGACAATAAGGGGTAATGTTACAAAACAAGAAGTTATGTACTCACCATAACGTTCGATGTATGTAGTCCATCTCGCCTCACATTCTTACTCATGGGTTTGGAGCCGAATATCGGCTCTGACTCGGCCAATTTATTTACTAGCTCGAAGTCTCTCATTGGCTGGGCCAAGCAGGTATCCCATGCTGCACTGCTCCATAACCCCAGATCTAGTTTGCTGCAAAACCACAAACACACCCCATACACAACAACAAAAACTACAATGTAGAACTACCAAGGAGATAAGAAAAAAACAACTATTATTGAAGGGTATTCTAGTACCAAACCTAACCTCCAGATCCTCCAGGAAGGGGGCAGGTGGGAGGGTACGTAAGAATGTGAGGTGAGATGGACTACATACATCGAACGTTATGGTGATTACATAACTTCTTGATGTTATGTAGTCCAATCTTGCCTACATTCTTACTCACGGGACAGCGTCCCCAGCACTTCTATCCTGGAAGGCTCAAAGGAAGATACTCCTGAGGATTGTGGAACCAAAGGAAGCCCGACCCCTAGAGGCCACGTCCAGTTTGTAATGAGTAACAAAGGTATGGGGGGAAGCCCATGTGGCTGCAGCACAAATATCATCCAAGGATATTCTGGCATGGAAAGCTATAGACGCAGAAACAGCCCTAGTAGAGTGAGCCTTGACGGGGAATGGTAGAGTTTTTCCTGCTGAAGAATAAATAAAGGAAATACAATTAGCAATCCATCTGGAAATGGTAACCTTGGAAATAGAGGATCCCGCTCTATTGTCTGAAAAGGAAACAAACAATTGGTCAGACTTTCGTAGATGTTTGGTCCTGTGTAGGTAGAATCGCAATTGTCTGTGCACATCCAGTTGATGAAATCTAAACTCTGCCTTGTTCGAAAATTGAGGGAAGAACACTGGGAGCTCAACAGACTGGTTGAGATTAAAGGTAGATGTAACTTTAGGGAGAAAGGACGGGTTAGGTCGAAGAGAGACTCTGTCCTTATGAAAAATTAAATACAGGGGTTTAATGGAGAGAGCTTGAATCTCCGACACTCGTCAGGCTGATGTAATGGCTATCAGGAAAGCCGTTTTCCAAGACAAAAACTTTAACTCGCAGGTGGCAGCCGGTTCGAAAGGTGGGGAGGTAAGGGCTTGCAAAACCAGGTTTAAATCCCAAGGCATAATAGGTTCAGAAATAGGAGGCCAGAGTAATAAGGTGCCCTTTAAAAAGGCCTTACAGAGTTTGTGAGCCATAAGGGAAGGCTCATAGGCGGTATGAAAGCTAGAAAAAGCCGCCGACTGGACTTTAATAGTGGCAGGCTCAGAACCCTGCTGAAAGAGCATGGACAAGAACTCCAAGACCGCAGGAATTGGGGCTATGTAGGGGTTGATTCCTTGAGTATGAGCCCAAATAGAGAATCTCTTCCATTTGCTGGAATAAATCTTCCTAGTCGAAGACTTATGAGGACATGATAAAATGTGTACTACCTCAGGTGAAAAATGATGAAGCCTAACTAGCGACGGAAGTGGAGTAGCCAGGCTGTCAACCTGAGGGTCCGTAGGGAGGGGTGGAACTGTCCCGACATGTGTGTCAGTATGTCTGGTACTGGGTCCAGAATCCAAGGAGTGTCCACCACGAATGGATGGAGGAAGGAGAACCAGACTTGGCGAGGCCAGTGTGGGGCAATTAGAATCATCTTGCTTCCCAAGGATAGGGCTTTCTGAATCACTCTTGGTAACACAGGAAATGGAGGGAAAGCATAGAGCAGACCGGTGGGCCAATCGTGGACTAGAGCATCCCTGGGTGATTCCCCCTGTGGGGGGATCAGGGTGAAGTAATTGCTGCATTTGGCATTGAGGGGATTGGCAAAAAGGTCGCAGCAAGGCTAACCCCACCTGTTGAATATCTGTTCCGCAACCTGAAGGTTCAGGGACCACTAGTAAGGCATGAGAATAGCTCTGCTCAGCCGGTCTGCTATCACATTGGCCTTCCCCGGAATGTGCGTTGCCACTAGGAACCGTTGGGAAGATACTGCCCACTGCCACACTCGCATGGCCTCTCTGCACAGGGGGTAAGATCTGGTTCCTCCCTGTTTGTTTAGGTACCATACCACGGACATGTTGTCCAAATGTATCGCGATCGTCCCAAGAGGGAGAAAGCTCTGAAGTGCCCGCAACGCCAGAAGCACTGCTCTCATCTCTAGGACACTGATGTGCAGACGTACCTTGTGATCTTGCCACGTGCCTTGGACCGTCCTGCCAAGATAATGCCCCCCCACCCCATCTGGGAGGCGTCCATGGTCACGGTGGTGACAGGTGACGGAGGAACAAACTCTTTCCCCTCGTCCAGATTGGTGGAGCATAGCCACCAACTGAGATCCTGTTTGCATCGGTCTGTGAGCAGGATCAGGTGAGAAAGGGGGAGTTTCTGAAAGGACTGTTGGGCAAATAGAAGCCATTGAAGAAGCCTCATATGTAATCTGGCTAGAGGCACTAGCATAATGGTAGCTGCCATGGTGCCCAAAAGCTGAAGAACCCATCTCGCTTGTACTTTCCTGAGGGGTAATAGTGCGCGAACCTGGTTTTGTAAAATTGTGATCCTTTGATGAGGCAAGAAGGCCCGCATTTGAATGGTGTCTAGCTCAGCGCCTATAAACGTGACACGCTGTGAGGGCAGCAAGGCAGACTTTTCCCAGTTCAACGTTATTCCTAGTCGCTGACAGAGGGTAATGGTGGCATCCCTGGCTGGGATAAGTAGATGCCTGGTGGGAGCAGTGAGGAGCCAGTCGTCCAGATAAGGAAACACCTGGTATCCTTGACATCTCAGGTGAGCTGTCACCATCGCCAAACACTTGGTGAACACCCTGGGGGCTGTGGTGAGACCAAATGGCAGGGCACGAAACTGAAAATGGCTGGCTCCCAGCCGGAAGGGTAGGTGACTCTTGGATGCCCTGTCCATTTTGATATGATAGTAAGCATCCTTGAGGTCGATGGAGCACATCCATACTTATTTTTCCAGCAACGGAAAAATGGACTGAAGAGTGATCATTCGGAACTTGGACTTCTGAACATAGTGGTTTAATCGGCTGAGATCTAGAATGGGTCTCATGTCCCCTGTTTCTTTCAGCACCAAAAAGAGTCTTGAGTAAGTCTCTAATCCGATTTGGTCTGAGGGGACAGGTTGGATGACTCCTTTCTTTAGCAGCTTTGAAACCTCTAAGGCTGCGAGATCCCTTTGACTGGGTGGAACGTCTGGGATTCTTCTGACTGGAGGAGGGTCTGATGAAAGGGGTATGGCATAACCTCCGGAAACTATTCGTAACACCCATCGATCCTGGGTGATGTTTTCCCAGGCTTCCGGGTGTAACGATATGCGGCCCCCAACTGGCTCCGGAGAAGCACAGTCGAGCAACACATCAGGAATGAATGTAGGAAGAACTGCGAAAGGAATCACGGTCTCCCGAGTTGCGGGGCCCTCCTCTGCCTCTAGGGTGGCATCTTCCTGAATAACCTCCCCCACCTTTGCCTCTGGATGGGGAATCACCTTGTGTGGCAGGGTAAAACTTCTGTGACTTCTTGAACCACATCTTCCCACCTCTTTCAGCCTTCGGGTAAGGCCTAGAGGGGAGGGGAGGGAAAAATGGAACCCTACGGCAGACAGGGTCTTTCCCTCTTGCTCGCATCTAGTGAGGGTGTCTTTCAGTTTGGTCCCAAAGAGCGAAGACCCATCAAAAGGAGCGTCAGTGAAGGAAGACTTAAAGGCCTCCGCAAAATGACACAGGCGCAACCAGGCTTGCCTCCTGAGGGCTACTCCTGAACTGGCTGCCCTACCCGCCCCCTCGGCTGCATACGATATGAGCCTCATGGGCGAGTTAACAACAGAATTTAGGGTAGACACCTGGGCGTTAACCGTGGGCGCCAATGCCTCAGGAAAGTTACCCGCTAGAGTATCTGCTAACTCCTTGAGGAGATCTCTCTGGAGCCGAGTGAAATGGCAAAGGTAGTTCAGTGACCGTAAGGTGAAGGTCACTGATGAAAGGGTACGCTTCCCGTACCTGTCCATAGCTCCAGACTCCTTGTTAGGAGGATGGACGGAGGAAGAAGTCTTGGCTACTTCCTTCTGTGTGGCCGCTGCCACCACCATGGCATCTACAGAAACGCCTTTGGACAGAAATTCTTTCCTCGGGGTAGCAGAAAGGAACTTATTGGGCCTTCTGGGTACAGGTTCCACCATATCAGGATTCTCCCACACCCATCAACAGATTAAATCCAGCAGTTCGTCGAAGGGTGGAGACACCCAGGAGGCGGAGGGTTGAGCTCCAAAGGCCTTGAGGAATACAGACTCCTTCTCGGAGGGGGTTTGAGAGGGCCAGTCGCCCCTCTGTCTCAAAATCTCCAGGATGTCTGAGAAAGAGACGTCATCAGAGGACAACTTGGGGGACTCCTCAGACTCCTTGAGGTCGGTATCAGAAGTGAGAGACTCATCCTGGGAGTCTATGTGCTTCCTCTTGCACATCTTCTTTCTGGGGGCCTCAGACTCTGAGGGACCCTCAGAAAATTGGGGACCACTCATGGGGGTATCCCCAGACCTTTGGGCTCTGCCATCTACGGATGGGGGGGGGGGCATCAGAGGCTCTAGCCGGGGTGGAAGGGGACAGAATGACCGATCCGGGTGATGTAACTGACAACTTGGCCAGTGGCCGGTCCCCCCGAATCCGAGGACCGATGGGCCTCTGAGGTCATGACTGGAATCGGGGTCCCCCAAGCCGATGTGCCGAGAGGGAGGCTCGGAACCAATGGGTATCCCGAAACATCCCCCTCGGGCCCGACCGAGGAAACCCGAGCGCCGAAACCTGTGGAAGGAGCCGACAGGGTCAGAGATGACGTCGGCACCAATAAACCTTTAAGGGGTATCGGAGCCGGTGCAAGAACATCACTCGGAGTGGAGCACTCTGGCTCCGAAGACAATGAAGCTCTCGGAGGAGGAACCATTGACACAACCAACGGGACAGGCTCCGGAGCCGACTGGGTCGGAGCCGAAAATAATTTAGCCAACACCGGCGACTGCAGGAGCTTCTGCACCACCCTATCAACATCCAAATCAGAAAGCCTGGAGGATTTGGAGGACAGGGATGGAGAATGGGATCTCCTGTCAGGAGAACCATGCCTAACACTGGGAGATCGGCTCCGAACTGGTTCCAGTAAAATAGGAGCTGAAGCCGATTCCAGCATCACAGATACCTCCTGTGGCGCCGAGGAGGCACAGTCAAGTTTTGAAAGTTGCTCTGGCGGCTCTGAAGAAACAGACGGAGCAGGAGATCTTTTCTTAACTTTCGAAGCCTTAGGCTTGGCCTGAGAACCAGAGGCCAAGTCCAAAGACTCCTCAAACGAAGGTTTCAAGAGACCCTTCAATATTCATTTATTTTTCCTCTCCTGAAGCACCCTCGGACCTGAAGGCGTGACAGAAGCTGCAAGACTCTTGCAAATAAATTGCACCTAAGCAATAAACACATACAGAATGTCCATCTGTGATGGACATCTTGTAACCACACTTGGCATACTTGTTGAAACCGGAAGGTTGTTCCTTCTGCTCTTTAGACATCTTGAATCAACCAGATTAGGGAAAACAGTAATCACTCTACCACAAACAAGAACCTCTAAGTGAAACGTTTCTCTACGACACACACACAATCCACAACAAGAAAAAGACCACGAGCTAGCTAGTTTAGCAACTTTAAGCAACTACAACACACAGAAAAGGAGGACTAGGTCCACTCAAACGGGCCTAGCCCACCGGAAAATAGGGATACCAACTACAGACAAGAAACACACAAAATGAATCCACAATATGCAATATAGCTATTAAAATAGCTTTTGGGCTGAAATCAGCAAATTTCTCGAGAGTAATTGAAAAAGTAAAGGTACTTAGGCACAGCCAAGCGAGACCACGTCCTAGCTACACAAGAGGCAAACGAGATCTGGGATTATGGAGCAGTGCAGCATGGGATACCTGCTTAGCCCAGCCAATGAGAGACTTCAAGCTAGTAGAAAAATTGGCCGAGTCGGAGCCGATATTCGGCTCCGAACCCGTGAGATTGGACTACATAACATCATTACTATCAGATATTGTGAAAAGCTGACTGTCTTATATAAATCTTACATTAGACCGCTATGAGTATAACAACTCTAACAGTGGACCAACTAAAAATGCTAAAAAAGGTGCAATGTATTTTTTCAAAAAAAAATGTTTTATATATATACATATATATATATATTGGCCAGACAGATTGAATTGTATGGAAAGATGCAAAAAAATTTAAGTTGTGCACTCTACACTACTGTTACATTAGAGGTAAGAGGATATTGGCTGATAGATCATTTCATGATGCTATACTTTAAGTAATATTAAACATCGAAAGGCATTCATGTTTATCTTTGCTTTGCAATAGTGTTTTCAAATTAACAACTACAAAGTTTAGAACAATGAGTACTCATGCATTTATAACTCCTAGTGAGGGCGGCCACGGTGGTGCAGTGGTTAGCATTGCTGCCTCACAGCAAGAGGTTCTCCGGTTCGATCCTCGGCTGGGGTGCCTTCTGTGCGGAGTCTGCATGTCCTCCCTGTGGTCGCGTGGGTTTCCTCCGGGTGCTCCGGTTTCCTCCCACATCCCAAAGACATGCTGCAGGTGGATTGGATACTCTAAATTGGCCCTAGGTGTGCGTGTGAGTGTGCCTTCTGTGGAAGGTTGGGCGCCGGGCTGGCAACTCGACACTGTAAAACTCCACTGCCATTCAATGTGCGGACAGGTGATCCGCTGTGGCGACCCCTAACCGGGATAAAGCCGAAAGAAGAAGAAGAAGAAGAAGTGATCCAGAACTGTAGAATAAATTATCCCTCTCAGTAATGAGTTCAAGTAACATGACAAAATGTACAACTAACTTGGATTTATGGTTTGGTCTTCTAGTATATGACCTGGATTTGGTGGAATCATTGTTTCTTGATGGTCTTCAGACCTAAAACACTACTTTTTAAACCTTTATGTCAAAAATTTCAGTTTTTGATTTGATGACAATGATTTAAGTTGGAGTTAGAATATTGTTGGCAACTAAGATTAGATGCCTGCTTTCACCCGGAGCTTAATAACAAAAGAAATGCTAACATTTAATTGAAAAAGAAAAATCTGACATATTTATCATATGATTACTCATTTGCAAAGTATACTTGGTATTTAAGTGTGTGAACGAATGCGTCACATCAGTCTGAAGTAGTCTGTTTCAAGGGGTGAGAGAGTTTATACAAAGTGAATGAAGTGTTTATGTTTTATTTTACTATTTTTCAATATTTATATTTATCACAACTTGACTTGCTTTTGGAAAGGCTTTTCCCAGAAACATATCCAGTTCTTTGTGAAAATGCTTATCTGGACCGCAGTGTTGGAGAAATAACAACACACTGGGGAATCAAATACTAACTACAAACAGCAGAAGTAAAAAAACATGACATACTCATTACACACCTTCAAACATTAAGGAAAAAGCTTCTTTTTACAATCATATGTAGTCTTTAACATCCTTCAAAAATATCAAATATGTCTCCCGGTTATCTCACTGTAACTGTAGAAAATATCAAAACGTGGTTACAACTATAAAAGGACAGGCAGTCATAAGCTTGAAAACAGGAACCTGTGAAATGGAGTAATTAATGTGTACAAAGTGACAAAATGACTTAGTCATAACTTAAAAAGCTCACAGAAAAGTATGACAAGTCCGAAGATGTCTGTGAGAAAGCGCAATTAAAACACATTAGAACAGTAAAACACCCCAAGGAGAAGTACAGGGAGCAAAAATTCTGTTTGAGTTGTGCCAGTAAAAGCATAATAACAGGATATTTATAGGATCAAGTGCATAAAAGCAATGGAAAGAGATATCACTAAAGTGTATGAAATGAAATAAATGAATTTTTGACAAGTTCTATGTAGTAGATGAAGCTAATGGAAATTAGTTGTTTGTGGGACAATTTTGTTTTAATACTGTGTATCACATTAATGGTATGCAAGAAAAGGGCAGAGGATATATGTAACCAGCAAACCACTCAGACATCTAGGCAGAAAACATGAAAATTAATAATAAAAGTATGGTGCGTAGACTGGATGTTGTCTGAAAATGTAATGTTACTGAATGAATGAATGAATTTAAAACAGAACAAACTAAAGCCACTAAAGTGGAAAATTGTTTACTTCTACTACACATCATGAAAAGCCATCATATCAGAAGGTACTTACATATATGTATAACACTAAAAAATACAATATTCAGTTTCAGATATTTGATATAGCTGCAGCGTGTTCAATATCGGATTATTTGGCTTGTCAGACATTTTAAATGGTGAGAAAAATTAAACATGCAAACATGCAGCTGCAATATGAATCTAGTCAAAATATGCAGACTGATGATCTGTTGAAAGAGTACAAATATTTATATAGTAATTGACTGTTTGCCTGGAGGTCACCATATTCAGATAGATCCTACAGTTTTACCAGCAGTGCCTATTCCATGGACAGCTCCAGTGGCTGAGTTAAATCAAAAATGAGCTGCATGAAAAGCATGGATATAACTACACAGAGTCAATAAAAGGGTTCAACAGTAAAGTCACTCTTGTAAATCAGATAAAGCCCATACATGTACTACTCTGTGAGATATTAATAATGCTATAAAAAGTTTATAACTAATTTTATACGTTTAAGGAAGTAATGTTTGTCATGTCATGTGTAAAAGTATTTTTCTGCACATGATGCTCATTAGTGATTTCAGTAAATTAAACATGATGAAATAGTTAAAGGTGAGAATTTAATGGTGTTTTTTCAGCAACTTAAGTGCTTCAGAGAGCTGCTGTACAGACAAGTAAAGGACATGGTCCTGTTGTTAATATTACTGATGATACAGTAGTGTGGGTCAGACCGAAAAGGGCATGATGTAAGGCTTTGTGGAACTGTCAATTCGAATAACAGATTTGTGATATAAATATAAAAAACACATTTGTGATACATGGGCATGACACTAGAGATGGAGAAAGTCAGAGTAGTGTAAATACCTCCCTTCTCGGGGGTAAACAAACTCATGAAATTGTGCTATGCAGCACCTCTCAACTTTATTCTGAATATGTTGGAAATAAGGAAAGAATCTATTAGAACAAGCTGTGGAATGGTACTTGACTACACAACAAGAAGACAGGTTTTTGGAATGCTTATACATTCAGACACAGAAGCACCCACAATGAATTATGCGTGAATATATCTGTTTCTTTACAAGGAGATGTCTAGTGGCATGAAACTGGTACAGCAGTTGGTCTTAGTCTTTGCTGACGACCAGAAGTGATATGGTCAGACAGAAAATTAGGTAATTTCCATGGCATATGGTAGTCCAAAGTTATATGAATATTTTACGGGAAATGTGCAAGTAAAACAACAGACAATACACTGTTACAAAGTATATTTAAGACAATGTTGCACAATGCATAGAGAAGGCCGAATAGATTTGTTTTTGCATGACTTAGCTGACCACGTTTAGCTGTTCGTATATGTCATAGCCTCAACCAAAATTTGCTTTTTGATGAGCAGGAACTTAATCTGAAAATTTCACAGTTGTGTGTGTCTGACAAGAAGCTTAAAAGAGTTTCAGCAATTGTATTGAGAGTGATCCTGAGATGCAGACATATAAAGAACTGGCTAGGAAGGATTGGCCAGAAGACAGACCTGCTATGAAGAAAGAAACATCAATACCTTTCATTAAAAGATTTCTTTCATAGAAGACTTGCTGTTTTTAAAGTGGGTTCATTTAATAGTGCCTAATCAGTTAAGGAAGTAAATGCTGGCAACAGCACACGTCTCACTTGAGAACTGAGAAATATAAACAAAGAACTTGTGATAGCCACAAAGATCAGTGAAAACGCAGCATCTCTCAGCTTTATTCTGAATATGCTGGAAATAATTTATTAGAGCAAGCTGTGGAATGGTACTTAAGTGCACAACAAGAAAACAGGCTTTGGAATGCTTATACATTCAGACACAGAAGCATCCACAATGAACTAGCTATACGTGGATACATCTTTCTCTTTACAAACGGATGTCTGATGGAATGAAACTGGTGCAGCAGTTGAGTCTACTGCCTTTGCTGACTACCAGAAGAGACATGGTCAGACAGAAAATTAGGAGAGATGTACTGTATGAAATGATCATAATAATCATCATCATCATAATAATAATAATAATCCAAGAAAAGAGATGATGGCCTTATTAATTTCCAGGAAGACTACTGATTAAAGTGGGAACACTCTTGTTTCAATACTAGTACTATAACATTTTTTCTTTGCATTATTTGCAGTTTCCCCAAAAGTGTGACGTTTACACCATTAAAAATGAATACATAATCCCACCCACTGCCATTGGTTATATGTGACAGATTACAGTCTTGTCATCTGCACCACCACTACCAATTTATTTGAGATGGTATAGGCTTCAAATCCACAGTGCTGACACCAAATAAAATAAGAGATGAGAGACTCTCCTTAAAATCACACATTTGATTCTATTTTGCTTATAGAAATATGCATTTTCTGTTTGGCCTTAAATCAGAGGTAGCCAGAATGCAAATCTCTCACTCCTACAGGCAGCCTGAAGTAACTACATGCATTATACTTTTCCTTTCTATATATTTTTATACATTTACATGCTGTAAGGTTTACTGCAATGACAGTTTTATGAAAAATATTATTGCAGTTACTCTAGCTTAGCACAGTTTCTTCACTATACCTCCTTTTTACACTCAAGTGAGCTTTCTACAGAGGCGGGCACTCAGTGGTCAAACAAAACACACCTCTGATAGTCCAACATAAATTTTATTCACAACGAATAAACGAGCTCTTTCATTTAAAAAAAAAACAAACAAAACTTCATCAGATAGTTAATACAAAATCCACAGAATATTTTAAAACCCTAGAACTGGTCACAACAACTTTCTGGAAAAACACTTAAACCTACAATATATCAAGAAGGCAGATTAAATTTCTGTAAGATTAAATTTCTGTAAGATTTAAAGGAGACAAGTCATGGAAACTACCTAAACAATACAGTTAAAAATAAAACATATGTAGTTCACAATAAATATATATGTATTTTTCATAAAACAAACCATAAGTAATAAATGCCCATCTATAACAGGCTTTTAATTTCAGTAAATATGCAATAGATGTCATACCATTAAACCCGGGTGGGCAGTTAGCTTTCAAATATAACTGCCAAGTTAGTTCTTTTTTCTCTAACTTCAAACCTCAAGGTCCACTCTGCAAGTTTTTTTCCAGCTCCTCAACAATGGCAAACTTAATACAGTGGTCTGGATGAGTGCTAAGATGCTTAGCAAGAGCATTATCATCATTTTTATTCTTGATGTCATATAAGTGTTTGCATATACCAGTCTTCAAGCATCTTTCCATTTTCTCAACATAAAAGCATGCACACGATTGGCAACAGGCAATGTAAACCACCCATTTTGATGCACAAGTATATTTTCCACAAATAGTAATAACCTGTCCATTAACAATGACCTTGCTACCCACAAGAATGTGACTGCAGTAATTACATCCAACACAACTAAACATACCTCTATTGTTCTGTACTAATGATTGTTTCTTGGATGTTACAAAAAAAAAGATTTCAAACAGTAACTCTTCCTAAAAAACATAAGGGGGCATTCTCCTAAATTTTTGTGTGTTCCCATGTTCTCGTTCACCACACCCAAATTCTTATTTAATATTGTTTTAATAATTCCACCATCCACTGAAAAGTGTGTAATAAAACTAGATTTAAGCCTTAAACTAGTAGTTTTGGGTGATGAAGGACCAAGTATACCTACCTGTATGCCTAATAGCCACATTTTCATTACTCAAAATCGGAGTAAAATTGTTGGTTCTTCTCTTTTGTATTACTTCTTGTAGGGATCTATTTACAAATACCTCGGGGTACCCTCTTTTTTTCAAACATGGCCTTAATTGTATTACATTAAATTAAAAAGTCTTCAAAGGGTGTAGTCATTCTAGCAGCATGAACAAACTGGTCTTTAACCACTGCTTTTTTTTTGGGAGGGAGGGTGGGCACTAGTGTAGTGAAGAAACAAGTTGGAATAAGTAGCTTTCCTAAATATTTTGGAGATAAACCTCTTTGCCTGATAATCCTTCACTACTGCACATCCAAGTATGAAATACTATCAACTCCCAAGTGGTAAGTGAAAGTAAGAAAGTCCGTGGTACTGTTTAAATATTTAAATAATAATGGTATTTCTGCTACACTGTCCTTCCATACAAAAAATATCATCCAGGTAACCTTGTATAAAGGTGCCAGGAATTCTTGTATTTACCATTAAAAACAAAAGTTCTTTTTCCATTACAGCATGACCACATTCGCATAAAAGGCACCACATGCTGACCCCATTGCTACACAGTTTTTGTAGAAAAAGTGATGCAATTATTATTTAAAACTAAAGACAATAAATCTGCATAGAAGCTTATTTTTTCTTGGGACAAGTTAGTGTTTGCAAAAACTCAGTGAACCATTGCAGGCCTGTCAAGTGCGGGATGCAAGTGTACAGCTTTTTTACATCAATGGTTAAGAAAAAAAGAAGTTATGTTCTTACCATAATGTTCCATTTGTGTTGTCGATCTTCATTATTGACAAAGAATAAGTGCATTCATGTTGTAAAACCAACACTTCATCAGACAGTTAATACAAAATCCACGGAATGTTTTAAAACCCTAGGATTAGTCATATGGCAACTTTCCCATGATGCCCACTATATTTGAAGTACCTAAGTTACATAACGATTTGTATGATCCACCCATGCACCCAATAGTGGATGCTAGGTCCTCTATTACTTCTTCTTTAGCTAAATTTCTTGATTTAAATCTCAAATCAAAACTAAAGAAATTTACACACCTAAATAAGGATTTCTGGGATTTCCTCAGTAAATGCAATCACTTGACATTTGATGAAACAGCTGATCTGGTGTTGTCAGCCTTCATTCATTCTTGACTGTTCAGTTCGATTCCAGTCCTTGGAACAGACTCAGCCGTTATATCAAGCTCGTGCCAGCCAAAAACATTTAAGCTAAGGCTACCCATAATGTCTCTCTTCCTTTTTACCTCAGATCAAGTTTGCTTATTATGAAGAAAAAATATGGAAGCTCTATCTGAGCAACAACCCTACTAGAAGCACAGGACTAGTTCTGAACATCCAGGAGTCCCTAGGAGGGGGCAGGATGGTGGGATGTCAAGAATGAATGAAGATCGACAACACAGATGGAACATCATGGTAAGAACATAACTTCTTTATCTGATGTTGTCAATCTTCATTCCTTATTGACTGTTGGGACGGAGTCCCCAACTACTTTAGATCCTATGAGGGCTTAAGGAAGGATATTCTTGAGCACCATACAGCCAAAGATGCTCTTCACCTGGTGACCATGTCTAATTTGTAATGAGTGATAAAGATATGAGGAGTAGCCCAAGTTGCGGCTGTGCATATGTCTTCCATACAAGCACTGGAATGGAAGACTACTGAAGTGGAAACAGATCTAGTAGAATGATCTCTAACTTTTGTTGGTTAAGTGGAGTTTATTCTGACTGTAAATAAATGTAATGCAGTCTCTCAACCATTTTGACAAAGTGACCTTAGAAACTGGTTTGCCCAATCTAGTACCTGAAAAGGATAGAAACAGTTGGTCTGATTTTCTAGATGATTTTGTTCTGCCCAAGTAAAAACGTAATTGTCTGTAGATATCCAACAAATGTAAGCAATACTCTCCTTTATTTGAAAATTTTGGAAATTATGGTCTGGTTGATATTGGAGTCTGACACCACTTTAGGAAGAAAGAAGGGATTAGTTCTGAGCGATACTCTCTCTCTGTGAAAAATGATGTATGGATGCTTCACGCACAGAGCTTGTAACTCTGAAATTCTCCTGGCAGACATGATAGCTAACAGGAAGATGGCCTTCCAAGAAAAAAACTTGAGTCACAGGTGGCTAGCGGCTCAAAGGGCTGATGAACTAAACACTGCAAACCAAGGTTAGATCCCAAGGCACTATAGGATCTTTGAAAGGTGGCTTCAAATGTAGAGTACCCTTAAGAAAGGTTTTGCAAAGATGGTGAGACATCAAAGAATGATCATCAAATCTGTTATGGAAATTCATAATGGCAGCTAAGTGAACTCTAATGGTAGAATTTGAGGCTCTCAATGAAAATAAAGTGGCTAAATATTCCAGGACCTTATTGACCAGAGCCGAGAAAAGATCAAAACCGTTTTTATCTGACCAGATAGACAATCTCTTCCATTTGCTAAGGTAAACTCTTCTGGTGGATGGTTTATGAGAAGCCAGAAGTATCTTTTGCACTGGGAAAGACATGGCAATTACTGTAAGTGGAGAAACCAAGCCGTCAATTTGAGGTGTTGACGTTTGGGATGGACCAAGCCCTGAGGATGAGACAACAGATCTGGATTGGGATCCAGAGTCCACGGGTGTTGAACCAGGTGAGACCAGAGAAAGGGAAACCAGATTTGATGGGGTCAGTAAGATGCAATGAGAATCACTTTGCATCGCAACCGTTGGGCTTTCTTCAGAAATTGGGGAATTAGAGGGATCTGTGGGAAGGCATATGGAAGTCCTGGGGGCCAATCATGGAGAAGTTCATCTCTCAGGGACTCTCCCCTAAGGGGGGACTAGGGCAAAGTAGTGGTTTATGGGAGAGGCAAACAGGTCGCAGCAAGGCTGATCCCATCGATGAAAAGTTCTCATCACTATGTTGGGATTGAGAGACCACTCGTGAGATACAAGGATACACCTGCTCAGATTGTCCGCAATCACGTTGCAGTTCCCCGGGATATGCATTGATACTAGAAAGTGGTTGGAGGCGATTGCCCATTGCCAAACTCTTAGAGCTTCCCAGCTCAGAGGGTAGGATCTGGTTCCCTCCTGTTTGTTTAAGTACCAGACTTCTGATAAGTTGTCTGACTGGATTGCAATTGTTTCTGAAGGAAGGGCAGACTGGAATGTTTGCAACGCTAAAAGCATTGCCCTTAGTTCTAGGCCACTGATATGCAGATTGGCCTCTTGAGGGGACCAAACTCCTTGGACTTTCTTTCCTTGAAAACACCTACCCCACCCCAATCAGGGAAGCTTCCATGGTCACTATGGCCTTGGGCTGAGAGGGGTAAAAGGGACGACTCCATGAATTCTCTTCTGGCTTCATCCACCAAGATAAATTCTTCCTGCAGCGGTTCTTTATCAGGATTGGATGAGTTAACAGTGACCATTGCGATGCCAGGAGCCATTGAAGCAGCCTCATGTGGTACCTCCACAGGGGGACTAAAGTGATTGTTGCTGCCATGGACTCAAGAAGTTGTAGAACTAGATGAGCCAGAACCTTGCCTTCAGAGAGTATCACTTCAAGTTGCAACCAAAACTTTAACAGTCTATGAAGAGGAAAGGAGGCCATGCAGGATTTTCTATTTAGTTTTGCCCCAATGAATTTGAGATCCTGTGTGGGAGACGCAGTGATTTTTCTCTGTTGATTGAGATACCCAAGAACTCAGCAAAGCATAGAACGTAGTCTAAAGCATAAAGCAGTAGATGCCTGGTGGGGGCAGTGAGGAGCCAGTCGTCTAAATACAGAAACAGACAGAATCCCTGTAGCCTTAAGTGTGCTGCTACAACTGCCATGCACTTGGTGCAAACCCCAGGAGCTGTGGTAAGACCAAACGGCAGTGCTCAAAATTGGTAAAGACTGGCTCCTAGCCAGTAGCGGAGATATCTTCTGGAACATTTGTCCATCTTTATGTGGTAATACGGGTCTACTTTGAAAGACCGACACGCCAGTTCGCCGACACACAAATCACCGAGACCAGATAAACAACAACACACAAAACCGACAACGCAAAACACCGAACACCATTACACCGACACACCGAACGTGAACAACACATTACACTACATAGCATAGCCACTAGCCCTAACCCAAACCCTAACCCTAAGGTCTGACACTATCGCACACTCACCCTACCTGCACCCTAACCCTAACTCACTTAACCCACCCCTAACCCCAAGGTCCGACACTATCGCACACTTCACCTACCTGCACCCTAACCCTAACTCACTTAACCCACCTCTAACCCCAAGGTCCGACACTATCGCACACTTCACCTACCTGCACCCTAACCCTAACTCACTTAACCCACCCAAAAACATAAAGCCCGTCACTATCGCACACACACCCTACCCGCACTCTAAACCTAACTCACTTAACCTGTCCCTAAACTACAGTCCCTCACTATCACACACTTACCTTACCCGAACCCTAACTCCGACACTAACACACACTCACCTTTCCCACAGCCTAACCCAAAATCCCACACTTATCTGACCGCTCCTAACTCCGTCACTGTCGCACACTTACCGAGTCCCGATCACACATTACCCTTGTCGGTCTTTCCGCTGTCGGCAAATCACCCTGTCGATAAACTTACCTGTCGGTCGTTTGGTCTTCGTTTTCCGCATGTCGGGGAATCGTCGGTTCGGTCTTTTAAAGTAGACCCGGTAATACGCATCCTGAAGATCTATGCAGCACATCCAATCATCTTTCTCCAGAAAAGGAAGGATAGACTGAACTGTGATCATCCAGAATTTTGTTTGTTGTACAGATTTGTTCAATACACTGACGTCTAAGAGTGGCCTCCAGTCCCCTGTCTTTTATGGCACTAAGAAGAATCTTGAGTAAAATCCGGATCCTATGTGGCCTGGTGGGACTGCTTGGATGACTCTTTTTTGAAGCAGCTCTTGAATCTCTACTGCTACTATATCCCTCTGACTGGGTGGAACATCGGAGAGTCACCTTTGTGGTTTGGTAAAAAGGTTGAAGGGAATATGGTAACCTCTGGTAATTATTGTCTGCAACCAGGAATCCATTGTTATAGATTACCAGGCTGCGTGGTGCAGAGAAAATCTACCCCGACTGCTTCCAGAGGTAAGCAATTGGGCCGCTGCTCAGAAGCGCTGGTAGGGTTGTCCAGAAAAGGAATCTCTGGAACCCTGGTTGCACAGACACCCTCCCTGCCATGGGAGGGGTGTCTTCCTGAAGAGTACCCCCCCCTGTCTCGGGGGGAATATTCACCACATGTGTCTCGAAAAGGCCCTCAGGTCTTCTTGAACCACATCTTCCCACTCCTCTGATTCCTGGAGTAAGGTCGTTGAGGAGTGGAAATACATACGCCCACAGCAAAAGGGTCTTTCCATCCTTCTCACACCTGGCTAATGTGTCTCTGACATTTGGGCCAAACAACGAAGTATCCACAGGGGCGTTGACAAAGGAAGACTTAAAGGGGTCTGTAAAAATCACACAAGGGCATCCAGGCATGGTGCTTACTGGCAACGCCTGTACCCACTACTCTGAACATCCCTTCAGCTGTATGTGCAATAAGCCACACAGACAAGTTGGAGATCGACTCTACGGTGGCAAGCTGAGAGGCAAACTTATCCCGGACCATGTCAGACCCTGCTCCTGCCAAAGTATCTGAAAGCTCAGTTATCAGATCCTTTTGGAGTAGAGAGAAGTGTGCCAAGAAATTCAAGGACCAAATATCAAAGTCGTTGAAGCAAAGGCCTGCTTCCCAAATCTGTCCATCATCCAAGACTCTCGGTTTGGAGGATGGACAATTGAACACTCTTCAGTGAGGTTCCTTTTAAGTGGCTGCCACCACCACCATGGCATTCACTGTTAGGCTTTTTGACCAATGGGGCTGATCCTCAGGGGCTGAGAGAATTTTGTCCAGTCTCTGTGTGATGGCTCTGTGGTGTCAGGAGCCTTCCATACATGCTGCATGATGAGATTAATTAGTTCATCCGCAGGCAGAGTCACCCAAGTAGTAGATGGGCAGGCACAAAAGGCCTGCAAGAAAATAGATTCCTCAGAGGACGGGTTTGAGGGCTTCCAATCACCCCTCTGTTTCAGAATTTCCAGGATGTCTCCAAAGGAGACAACTTCAGGGGATGACCGTGGGGACCCTTCCCCTTCATTGTAATCTGTATCCTCAGTGACCGATCCTTCTGGAATATCCAGGTGCTTCCTCTTACACAATCTCTTACTCCTCAGGGGGAAGATCTGAGGAGGACTCCGAAGAGAGGGGACCCTGCAATAGGGTATCTTGTTGCTCTTGTGCCCACTGTCCCAAAGTAACAGAATGTGACAGCTGTGAGCCAGAGGGTACAAAAATGTGGCACTCCGACGGCAATGGTACCAATTGTGAGCCTGCTGAGGCTAAGGCTCTCTCCATAATCTGGAAGGCAGGCCCACCTGAAGAGGGATGGGGGCCCAGAACCGAGAAAGACTACCTCTGAACCAGGGTCACACCCCGCTCCGAGCCGCCTCCCTCCAGAGTAGGACCTGAAAAAGGACATCAGGAACTGTAGATGCCATCATGGAAAAAACTCAGAGCAAATCCCGGAGCCGGGAGCCAAATCTCAGCCCCATGGGTGTGATGGCGCCGAAGACCACAGAATTGATTATGGTACCAAGGTGAGATCCACTGTCAGTATCGAAGTAGCTGGCACTGGAAACGTTGATGTAATAGGCTCCAAGACATGCAGAGAGGTTGAAGGAGGAAAACATGTGGGAGTCCTGGGACAGTAAACCTTGACTCTGGGAGGGAGGGAGGTCCGAGAGGGAGCAGGAAGACCTCTGGCTGCCAAGAGCTGATCCACCAATCAAACTACATCCAGTTCAGAGAGACTCCTGGGGGAATGAATGGACATTCCCAAAGGCGATTCCGGTCTTTCTACAAAGAAGCTTAACTGCTGACCCAAAAAGGGGTCTATTGATGCGGTTTATCTAGTCCTGGGGGTACTTAGCATCTCGACCTTTGGCACCATGGTCTGCTGAACAAAATGTTGTTTGGCAGGAGAAGATGGAACCAAAATATTTGAGGAGGCCACTGTCGATGCTGAAGAATTTGTCGGCACCGAAGATAAGGTTGGCACCATAGGTGTCTGGGTAGTTTCAATGACACATGGCACCGTGGGAGATTTAACCAGTTTCGGTGCTGAAGCAGGTGCAGTTTTTGGAACTTTCAGTTCCGATTCTGATGATTGAGTCGAAACCTGAGACTTTGAAGTCTTAGATTCATGTACCTTGGGGGAAGAAGGTACCGAATGATTCCGTGTTTTTGATTCTGTCTTCAGATATTTCGAAGTCTCCGCCTCAGAGTTTCACTAAACGGGCATTTTAGTAATCCCTTAAGAATCAGTTTGTTTTGCCTCTCTGCAAGAGTTCACATGGAAGTTGGATTTCAAGATGAGGGATATCCAAGCAATAAACGCATGAAAGATGCCCATCGAAATTGAGCATCTTCCTGCCACATTTCCTACATTGTTTGAACCCAGTGGTTCCTTTCTGTTTTTCTTCCATTTTTCTAGTCAGAAAACGGCATGCGAGCGCGCATGCACACACACACAAGCACACACAATCACTCGTCAAACAGGAAAGGTAAGAATAGAGAGGGTTTTTTTTTTTTTAATATACTAACAATGGTAAGTGAAGATTACCCAAAAAGGAGGGTAAGAGAAAGTAAGACATAGGGGAAAGGCAAAACGATACCAGTGATGGTATCAAAAAATTACCAACAGGTAGAGGGAAAGGAGTTGCCTATACCAGCAATGGTAAGGTAGAATACCCAGACGTAAAAAATGGGATAAAGGATAAATACATAATCACTCACAACCGATGAGAACCTTAGAAAATAAGAAAATGAAGAAACTAGCAGAAATAGGTAGAAAGATAGTTATATATAACCAAAAAACTTTTAGAACTTAGCTGAGAGCATGGCTGACACATCCAATTTTCTATGCAGCAAATGAGATCTGAGGTAAAGGGGAAGAGAAGCAGTATGGGTAGCCATAGCTTGAGAGTTTTTGGCTGAAGCGAGCTTGATATAATGGCCAAGTCAGTTCCGAGTACTGGAAACGAACCGAACAGTCAAGAATGAATGAAGACTGACATCATCAGATCAGCTGTTTCATCAAATGTCAAGTGATTGCATTTACTCAGGAAACCCCAGGAATCCTTATTTAGGTGTGTAAATTTCTTTAGTTTACACTTAAGATTTAAATCAAGAAATTTAGCTAAAGAAGAAGTAATAGATGACCTAGCGTCCACTACTGGGTGCACAGGTGGATCCTGCAAATTATGTAACTTAGGCACTCCAAATATAGTGGGCATCATGGGAAAGTTGTCATGTGACTAATCCTAGGGTTTTAAAATATTCTGTGGATTTTGTATTAACTATCTGATGAAGTTTTGGTTTTACAACATGAATGCACTTATTCTTTGTGAATAAAATTTATTTTGGACAATCAGAGGTGCGCTTTGTTTGACCTCTGAGTTCCTGCCTCTGTAGAAAGCTGATGCGAGTGTAAAAAAAAAAAGGGGGGGGGGTTATAGTGAAACAAAACTAAGTTAAGAAAAGAGTAACTGTAATTATACTTTTTATAAAACTGTTACAGCAGTAAATCTTAAAACATGCAAAATGTATAAAAAATATACAGAAAGAAAAAGTATAATGCACGTAGTTACTTCAAACTGCCTGCAGGAGTGGGAGATTGGCATTCTGGCTACCTCTGACTTAAGATCAAATAGACAATACATATTTCTACAAGCAAAACAAAATCAAATGTATGATTTCAAGGTGAATCTCTCATCTCTTATTTTATATGGTGTCAGCACTGTGAATTTGAAGCCTATGCCATCTCAAAAAAATTGGTAGTAGTGGTGCAGATGAAGAGACTGTAATCTGTCACATATAACTGACAGCAATATGTGGGATTATGTATTCATTTTTAAAGGTGTAAACGTCAACTTTTGGGGAAACTGCAAATAACAGAAATAAAATATACTATAGTACTACTACTGAAACAAATGTGTTCCTACTTTAATAAGTAGTTTTCCTGGAAATAAATAAGGCCATCATCTCTTTTTTTGTAGTACTTTTATTATTATGACCATTTCATACAGTACATCTCTCCTAATTTTCTGTCTGACCATATCTCTTTTGGCAGTCAGTAAAGGCAGTAGACTTAACTGCTGCACCAGGTTCACTCTACCAGGCATCTCCTTGTACAGAGACAGATGTATTCACAAACAGATAAGCCACTGCGGATGCTTCTGTGTCTGAATGTATAAGGATTCCAAAGCCTGTTTACTTGTGAAGTACCATTCCACAGATTGTTCTAATAAAATCTTTCCTTATTCCAACACTCAGAATAAAGTTGAAAGATGCAGTGTTTTCACTGATATTGCTGGCCATCACAATTTATTTTGTTTACACTTCTCAGTTCCTAATTTAGATGTGTGTGCTGTTGCCAGCATTTATTTCCTTAAATGATTAGGCACTATTTACAAGAGACAAAAATTCTGCAGTCAAAGTAACACAATTTCTTGAGCAATTTAACACCAGACAGAGACAAATATGTGGATATTAAAATGTCTATTGGTGATGTTTTATAGTGTACCCAACACTCTATCTCAAAATATGGCAACATCCATTGCATCTGGAAAAGGCTGCGTTACACATGTGTATATCTTTAAAATATTGGTGTTTTGAGCATGTATCACAGCTTTGCATTTTATTTCATGTTGTATAACTTCCTGTGCATTTCTGCACAGTATGAAAATAAAAGTGGATGGAACAGGTCACATGCCCCATCTTTCATCTTAAGTCCTTTCTTGTAGTTAACATAAGAATATGAAATACTGCAAAAAGTACCTCCCCTCCCAACCATTTCATACTACAGTTACTGAATTTATTTAAGCTGCTAGTAAAAAAGCTATTTTTGCTAAAATAGAAGATACAGCAGTTTGTAACAGCAATGAATAGTTTTGCTGAACTCCCTAAATGACAAGTTACATGAGGGCAGATTCTGGGTTTGGAGTCATTATGCTACAGTGGCCTAAATAGAAATGTTTAAGTAATGCTTTATTCAGGATACAAAGAAAACAAAAACATATGGCTGAGGCCATCCGCTAAAGACTTCCAAATATTCACCTTCCCTGATGAAGTGACTTGTATTTAAGTGAAGAATTGCTGTACCTTTCACAATTTTGCAGTCTTAAACCAGGGATCTCTCTTTTTGATACTCTGAAAACATTTTTTTTGCAACTCATTTTCTGTTCTCAGATACAGAATGACAGCATTTGAAGAATTAAACATTTTTAAAATTAAAGAATCCGTACACACAACAGAAGTTATTCCACAAAATGATGTGCACATTTCATGCATTTAAGAGAGATAAAAAGCACTGCTCAGTCTTAAATTCAGTTCTTCAGCAGATATTATGTATCTGCAGTTTAGACCACTGCTGGAAATTTAAAGAAGTGACATACTAAAGTATATGTGCTTTATTATTACTTAAAATGTTAATGACACCAAGCAAGCTCAAAATGGCGAGTGATCACATATAAGCTAGAAAGTAGAGAAAAATTGTAAACAGACTACAAAAAAACTAAATATTACCATACCATACTACAATTTACTACTGCCTAAAATGTTCTTCATCTGCCATTTTCTCACTCTAAGATGGTCCAGCAGAAGTGTCAGATTCTGGGCTGCGCAATTATGTGCACACATTACATTTGAGAAAGCATTCCATGCAATGACTTGTTGCTTTTTTACTTAACTTACGAGCACTATGTCACAAAACATCAATCATGCATTAATTTTCCTGTCTCTCTCTCTCTCTCTCTCATCCTTTTCAAGGTTTTGGGTAGCCACAGCATAACCTGGCAAGCAATGAGAATATAGCAGAAAACCACTTAGGTATGGGATATCAGTCTACTGCAAACACATACACAATGTAGTTACGTACTTGAGCAATTTAAATAATTATCACTTTGCTTATCAGCATGCCTTTGGATTATGGCAGAGACCTTGGTGAAAAGACAATGACAAATAAGCTCATATTTAAATGGTACTGTCCATTACTTCATAAATTACTCTCTCACAAACAACGCTGTATCTTTAGGCTCTTTTACACTTAGCAAGTACCATGTTTTACCAAGCTCACTAATATTTTATTTATTTAACATTTGTTTATTGGGAAAGTACGACTTGGAACGAAGCCAATTTTCAGCGGAGGCCTGGGGAGAAATGCTCCAGATGCATGTCTTTGTAACGTGGGAGGAAACCCACACGAACGCAGGGAGGACATGCAGACTCCACACAGAAGGCACCCCAGCAGAGAATCAAACCGAAGAACCTCCTGCTGTGATGTGACAACGCTACCATTGCACCATTGTGCTGTTCACATTCTTTCATTGCAGAGTAAAAGGAAAGTGTAAGGAAATGTCAGAGCTCTCACATTACACCACCTTGAATTCTGTTTCCTTGCCTTTAAATGCATTTCCTAATCATAAGTAAAAGCTAGCCTTCTCTATACAATAGTGCAAATTCCATGCATTAAGATTTGACATAAGAAATCAGATTTTTCACATTCCTGTAGTACATTACCTTCTCATGGTAACCGTCCAGCAAATCTGAAATTGTCTCTTTTGAAGGAGCTTTCAAAGATATCAAATCTTTCTCCAGAGCAGGCAACTGAAAAAAAAGTGCACATGTATTAACAAAGTTCAGCAAAATTAATAACTTGAGCAGTACGCAATCATTTAAAGTTGCATTTAACAACACATTCTTCTCTGCTCACTTAACATAATTTAAAATACATTCTGCATAAGTGTTCGGTTCTATGCTACAGCTTTAAAAGGTAAATTCACTTGTAACAAACAGGATGTACTGGAGATCCACAAATCCTTAGTTGCCTTCCTACTAACATGCACCACTTCCCCTACAGATGCCAACCATACCTGGGGACCCAAATGGTTTGGAGTGTGCAGACAGGCTTGTAAGGACCCTAGTGGCAGTTAGCATAGTTATAAACCAATGAAACTCTGAACCTACGTATATCCCATCAGACAAATAAAAGCTCTTTGGAGAGTGGCACACGTGAATCTCATTCAATTCTACCATGAGGGAAGCAAACATCATTATCTTCCACTAGAGATGTCCATATCTGTTCTCAGATGCATCTAGTTAAAATTCTGGCATACTACAAACATTTCACAAAATCATAGCCTAACCTGAAAACTGAAACAGAGCTGCTTAAAAGACATCACCCCCCACCTCCCCAAGTCCGCAAACAAAGTTGACAATTTAATAAGCAACCAGTTTAACACCATACTAGAGTATATGAAAGGCATACCTCTTAGGTTCTTACACTTCCTACCAGGAGAAGATACTCTGATGTTTAGGTCACGTAATCCTGGCATAATGGCTTGCTTGGGCAAACAATGCTACTGCATCAAAAAAAAAAAAAAAAAAAAAAAAAAACAGAAGACAAGTAGAGAGCTTATATTGTCTCTTCTCCTTAATCATGTTCAACAAGGACAGCAAATCAACAAAAAAATTCTCCAAAAACACTCGAGTAAATAGCTGCAAGTTGGTTTGTTCAGTCTTTGAGAGTCCAGTCCATGGATGCGACTCTGACACTGGTGTCAAGCACTAGTGAATATACTTCTTGACTGACAACTCAAGAGTCATTAAAAGAGCTGTTATACTTTTCTGCAGTTTTGACATGCAAAGGTCTCTGTTCCAGATATTCTTGTACCAAGTGCTGAGAATAACTTGCACTAGCAATTTTCTGTGAGGAAAGCTACTTCCCAACACATAGGTTCATGGCAGATTACTAGGCTAACAGCTCAAGAGCCCTTACAAGCCTAACCAGTTTTACCCAGATTTTACTTAAATTTTCTATCCCTTGGGGAAAGGTAACAAGGGTCAGCAAGCAGGGCCTTGCTTATTTTTACAGCCTCCGTCCACAAGGGACATGGATGTCATCCCAGGAATGAATTTACAGTTTCCTATCCATTAGTCCAGATTGCGCTTGAAGATGGTCAGGGAACAGTTCTACTTCATGCGAATAGGAAGCCTATTCCAGAGGAAGGGCAATCTCTGTGACACATATCTGTCTCTCCGGCATGACCTATTTAAGTCAGAGATAAGATTTAGATCACTGGAACAAGTAACCCTCGTGCAGTTAGTTTCTGAGAATATACAACATTTCCATCAGGGCTGGGGCAGAAACTGCTTTGCAGGTTAGGCACAGAATATAGTGACTGATTAAAACCCCTGTGACATATGACATGTTGGTTAAACCCTGTATTTTTCTGGTGAGAAACCTCTGAGGATGCTCCAACTGTTGCAGGTGCCTGGCAAGGTACATGGCAAAGGGTGCACTGTACTTGATTACTGTTCTGATGAGGGCTGATTACAGTGGTGCTATGACATCCTTAGATCTGGATGCCATGTCTTTACTTATAAGCTGAGCATCACAGAAGGATTTCCTCACCACTATGGACACATGGTCAAAGTTCAGATTACTATCTATCTGAATACCTACATCTCTCACTACTGGCTCCACTCTTAGGGGGTGCTATCAGTGTTGCAATTTGTAGGGGGTATTTTATTTCCCAAAGGGTGCTATTGGGCACTTCTTTGCATTTAGTTTGAGGCCACAGTTCTGACACCAATCATTAGTCTGTGAAAGACCTTTCTATAGAATATCAACATCGTTTGGGGAGTCAATGATTGCCACCCCCGACTTGCAGTCATCAGCAAACTTGGACAGCCAAAGGCCATCTACATCTGCTTTAACATCTAAAAATATATTTCAAACAGGAGGGAGCCCATCACTGAGCCCTGTGGTACTCCACTGGTGACTGGCCTCTTGCTAGATGTGGATTCCCCCACTCCAAAAACATGTGTCTTATCTACGAGCCATTTGGCTAGCAATCTGATGATGTAGAGGTTTATGTTCTATTTTGAGAGTTTATTTATAATACCTGAGTGGGGTATTGTGTCAAATGCCTTGGCCAGGTCAAGACAGGCGGTATACAACATCTTACCCTAATCCATGGCCTTGGTGACCTTCTAAAAGAAGTCCACCAGAATAAACAGGCAGGGCCTATCTTGACAAAGCTGAACTGGGTTGGCTCTAGAGTCTGGAGATTTCCTATGTCATTGTTAATCAGGTCCCTGATAATCCTTTCCATAGCCATTCATATGAAGCTAGTCAGACCTATGGGATGGTAGTTTTCTGGGTCAGTTGATGATGCCACCTGGGACAAAGCTTGTCTACAGATTGTGGTTAAACAGAGATCTAGGCAGGTCTGTTAGGCCACATTTTAAGCGATTTTATAGGAACCCAGGAATTCCATCTGGACTCAACGATGCCATGTTTCTAGCTTTAGAGAGCACAGTGACAACCTGTTCTTTTGTGATAACATGTACAGGAATTGAAGTAGGCATTTTACAGGGAATGACTGCAGGTGATGAAGGAGGTGAAATTTGAGCTGAATTTATTGGCCAGCAGGTGTATTTCATCTGGCTGAGTCAGTAGTGCCATCTACAGCCAACTTAGCACACTGTTGAGTGTTTCCCTTAAGATTTTGGACACAACTAAAAAATGCTTTGTGGTTATCCTTTGCTTGGAAGGCTATTTTAGTCTCATACTTACCTTCTGAAGACTTGAATAGTTCCCTGATTTGCCGGTTGAGACTAATAAGGATTTTTTTTTCTCTATTGTGCACTCTCCCACTTACTTCTAGACAGGTATTTCTTCCCTCTGTTGTATAGTCTATTTATGCAAGGGGTCCACCAGCTGTTGTTCTGGCTAAACCTGGGTTTAGTTTGGTCAGGTACTGCCATGTCTATGCAGTTGTTCAAGTGGATAAAGAGAGTATTCATGTATACCGCTGCACAGGTCTCCATGTTTTTGGGGTAAGGGGGAGTTTTAAAATTACTTATGCTATCACTTAATAGAAGGTCATTTGCCTTGGAAAAATTCTTTAGGGTTTTAGGGATTGATGGGGGTTCTACTACTACATTTATTTCAAAGGAGACTGATTTATGATCTGATCTTACCAATGAGGACATTATGCTGGGGTGTGCAATGCTCCCTCATGTTTGTGAGTACTATGTCAAGGATATTTCAGCCCCATGGGGACTGCAGACTAATTGTTGCAGAGCATTTGCATTGACAAAGTTCAGAAATCTCTGAGCCAGCATATTAGCAGTTGTATGTTTCCCAGTTTATGTAAAGGTAGTTAAAATCAAACGAGTACTGTGTTAGGCTGAATGGTAAGTGATTCTAGTAACTTTAGGTATGTGGCTTTCATGGTTCATGGTTGGGGACCTGTAGCTAGTAATGATATGGTGGGGGGGGGTTGTCTGTCGTCAGCTGGACATGGAGTAGCTCAATCAAGTCATCCTACTTGACCAATCTATAAGTTTTTTATGTAAATAGAAATACCTCCTCCATCTGTTTTTACTTCCTTTTCAGGGGTGGTCTGAATGTGTGATAGGCATTGTAGCCGTGCACTGCTGAGTTGCTTGCTGCAGCCTTGAAACACTTCTCTGCAATTGCACAGATGTCAGTATTCTCCAGGGCAAAGACAGCTTCCAGAGAGTGAAGTTTCTTGTTAAGACTCCTAGTATTGAGCAGCAGTACCGTCAACTTGACATTAGAAGAATTTGTTACACTGGTAGGTCTGTTCGTTTGGCAGTGCCTAAAAAAAGACACTATGCGGGGTGGCTAATGCCTTGGCAATTATTGAAAAGTCTAGTAATGACAGGTGCAGACCATCTCTGGCAAAGCAGCATGGTCTGTCGATCATGTTGCCCCCAGGCTGACAAATACTGGATCCCCTTGGAATGACACCAATAGTTAAGCCAAATATTGAAGTCAGTCATTTTCTGTCTGTATTGTGGTATCATTCTTGGTGAGGGTGGAATGCTGCGCAATATGAGGTTCATACCAGTCTGCGACATACATTCAGAGAGGTCCATCAAGTCTCTCCTCATATAGCTCAGAGAGGTACATCTCAAGTCATTCATACTCACATGGACTACAAATGAATCATACTGGTACTTGTGTTTAAGTGACCTGAGTGCCTGCATGATCTAGAGAATCCTGTCCCCTGACAGGCAACTGACCGTAACCCTCTTTTTATCCAGCCTGGTGAGGGGGATGTCTGTGTGTGTCTCATGATGGAGTCTCCTATGACCAAGATGTTTGCATGTACATGTTTCACTTTAGGGCCTTGCTTGTGGACACACTTTGATGTGTACTTTTTGGTGCTGATTTGGTTTTCTTTGCATGTGGTTTGCTACCATTCAAAAGTAAATTTTGAGACCAAAATCTGAGTGCTGAAGTGCTCTATGCAAGGTATAAACTGTAGCAAGCACTTTGCTACAGTTTAAAACAGATTTTTTTTTTTTAACTAAAATCTGTGCACTGTAGTACTCTGTACAGGCAGGGTACAAACTGCAGCAAATGTCTGTTAAAGTTTAAAAGAAGAAATGTTTTTCTTTTCTGTTTTTTTTTTTACTAAAGTGTGCAAAAGGGTGTCAGGAAGAAGGATCAGGATCTGACTTCTGGGGCGAGGGGGGGAGTTTATCATGCATCTGACCACCTGGTTGGTGTCCCTCTCTAGATGGAACAGACTTTTTTCACTCTTCACTTGAAGAGCTGAGGTGATGGGGCACTAGTTTGTTTGACAGGCACAAGGTCGTGAATGGGCCTGCTATTCTTCTGGTCCCTTTTTCTGAACTGATCTCTGTTTCTTGTTATCTCCCTCTGGCCATCCCTTTTTTACACACTGTCTGCCAGAAAAGGCTGGTTTTATTTTATTTTTTGTGAAAGAGGGAGGCCTATAAGATTTGTGAAGGGGTACATGTAAACTCTTGTAAACTCTGAATCAGTTTTCCCCTTTCATCATATTGTTTGAGAACTTGGGTAGCAAAAGAGCCAAACAATGCCTCTTTATGTAAAACAGAGTATAATCCTTCAGACTTCACCTCATCAGCAGCCTTTCAGCTATGTACCCGAGCATATTTTCTCAACACTGTAGCAATGGCCCTAGTTGCAGTATCTGCACAAGCAAACACACTTTTCAAATCATGTTTAAATAAATGGGACAGGTTACAAACAATTTGGTCCAAAGAAGAGCTTTCTACTGTAGGAAGAATACTAGCTAATTGACTCATACTGTCCATATGACAAATTATGAGCTTCTTCATAAATGCATTGTAATTCAAAATTCTGAATGCTAAAGTGGAAGAAAAAAACATTGTATTACCTATGCCGTCCAAAATTTTGCCTTCTTTGTCACCAGGAGAAGGGTTCGCGTTAAAGACTAACCTGTTGCCAGCGACCCAGTTGAAGCTGGAAAAGTGAGTGGTCTGAGGAACAACTATTGGCCACTACTGGTTCACCCACTGTCAGCTAAGGCATAGACTAAGTTTGCAACAATGGCAAGGACTCCTTCGTAATTTTTTTTTTTTTCTAGGTATTGCAGGAGAATGTTCAGCAGAACCAAAATAAGTATATTAAAGTTATGCATTCACCATAACTATGCATCTGTGTTGCCCATCTTGTACCTGACCCAGATGCTTTTCTCAAGACTCTTGAGCTTCTCCCTTAACCCATAATGCCCGCGAAAATTGCATTACTTCAGATCGAGTTTGCTTTTACTGTATAACCATCAGAACCCATGAACTACTACATAGACAGCAGTCTACTTACCACCGAATGTGTAATAAGAGACCTTGGGACCCAGGTGGACAGTAGTCTGTCCTTTGATAGTCCCATCACCACAGTAGTCAGGAAGTCCTTCTACGTGGCACACCTCATCATAAAAGGGTTCTCATCCAGGAAAAAAGAGGTCATTGTTCCCCTCTACTCAACACTCATTAGACCCATTTTAGAGTACAATGCCCCTTTTGGAATGTACCTCACAAGACATCTGCAGCAGCTGGAAAGGCCACAGAAGTACCTCACAAAGAGGATTAATGGCCTCAAACACATGCCCTACACTGACCGCCTCAAAAAACTCCAGCTTTACTCCCTAGCATATCGCCTACTCCGAGGTGATCTCTGCCTAACATATAAGGCTATGTCAAACCCAGAGCTATTGGACATGCTACACCTAAAGAAATCCCAATCCCTCCGAGCTACACTGTCTAGGGGCCTAAACCTTGTCACCACAATAAACAGGACATGCTGGAGGGATAGATTCCTGTCCCAGAGACACTGGAACAGGCTACCCATCTATATCAAGCAAAGTTCTTCATTAGCACTCTTCAAGAAAAATCTTCATGAGTGGATGGGAAATAGGAAATACACCCCAGGGATCATTTCTGTGTCCCTGCTCAATAGTGGCACAGGAAAATAACTTTCTTGGGTGGCGTAAGCCAGGGAACCTTGTTGGCTAGGCTTACGTAGGCCATCTGGCTGATAACCTAGTATCTACCTATGAACATAAAGTATAACAACAACAATAAAGAGAAGCAGTAGAGCAAAAGGATAGGGGCTCAAACAGGAAAAGCGGTTCCTAACAAATATTTTCATCAGGTCACTCCCAAAGACATAGAGAGGGGGAAAGGAGGAAGGGAAGCTGATGAAGAATGAAAATGGACAGATGCATAGTTATGGTGAGTACATAACTTTAATATGTGATGCTGTCATTTTCATTCATTCCTATATGAATGGGACAGAGTCCACAGCTATGTTAACCTTGGGTGGCCCTTGTAGAAGAATGTTCCAAAGAACTGCAGGATCAAATGCATCCCTATTTCTGGAGATGTGTCAACTTGTAATGAGCAATAAATATATGAGCATTAGACCAGGTGGCAGCTGTGCAAATATCATCAATGAAGGCTCTGGCCCAAAAAGCAGCTGATGTAGAGAATGACCTAGTTCAGTGTGCTTTTGGATGCCTGGGCAAGGTTAAACCTCTCAAAGAATAAACATAAAAGATACAATCTGTCAGCCATTTGGCTAAGATAGTTTTGGATACTGGTTTTCCCAATTTGTTACTGGAAAAGAAAACAAACAATTGGTCAGTTTTCCTAAATTCTTTCCTCTTATGAATAAAAAAAATGAAGTTACCATTGTACATTTAAAAGGTGAAGCATGTATTCTCTTTTGTTGCCAACCAGTGTGGCAGTATCGGACTGATTTTCACCCAATCATCAAAGGATGAGCAATTATGGAGGCTGAATATTGTTCCGTTATAGACAAGTGGCTGGTGCCTTTTAACTCACAAGGGTACCTTACTTAACTGATTACTTTATTAAAGCAAAACTGTAATTCTATGCAAAACAATCTGGACCCGTTCTTGAAATCTTCAGCCCCTACAGACAACACTAAGTTTGTCTGTACAACATCCGGTCCTACGTCTCAGCATGCAAACTTACTTAATGGGCTGGAAAATGACAGAGGAGTTGACTATGTTTCCAACAGTGTTGGCAATGTTTCAAACTTTCTCCACTCTAGGAAATCTTATTTTTTCGACAACACTGACTTTCAAGAATGGCTCAGTAAGGATGTATGGTTTGCTGGCCAGGAGACTACACCAACATACAAGAAGTTCCAGGACATGCTTAATACCTTTGAACGAAAGTTGCACAAGGTGTAAAGTCACCAAATTGACAATTTATATTTAGTAGAATGTATTAAAATAAAAGCGTCCCAAAACGGCTTCAGGTGTATACTTACCCTCAAGGACTTGTTATGGACTCTGTAGAATTCTTTGAGCTCATAGAACTACTTGACTAACACAGAACAGAACTCATGAACTTTACTATTATACTTAATTCAAATATTACTAGATTATTACAAGAATTAAACAGTCTAAATGCAGCTGTCAACAATAATTTGCTGTTTGAACATAATGTGAATAAATATAACAATATTTTTTCAAGGTTGAGCAACAACATAAAACTAACCTTCAAAGGAAACAAAAGAAAAGTACAGTTGTGTACACTTACCATAAATGTAGACGTTCAAGTGTATTCACTGTTTCCGTCATTACACTTGGGTTATCCTGCTGGCAGGCTACCCTCAGTCAGCCTGAGCTCCAAAGTCTAGGTCTGGCATTGGCTGCTGTCACCTCTTCCCTGACGTCAGTGCGCCAGGGGTATAAAAGATGCAGCTGATGCCATTTTCTTCAGTTTTTCTTGCCCCAGATGTCAGGTGCCCCCAAAAGGGTAGGCTAAAAATATGCCAATAAAACAAGCATGCACCAAAATATATATTATACCTTCATCTACAAGCAAATACACCACATAGGTTGTATAGATTAGAGAAGTGCAGATAAGTTCCAGCAAAGATAAGGGGGATGGTGGGTGGGTAACCTGGACTGCAACAGTGAATACACTCGAGCATCTACAGTTATGGTAAGTGTACACAACTGTACTATGTTCTTCGTGTTTCACTGTTGCAGTCATTAAACTTGGGTTAAAACCCAAAGCTATGGTTGGGATGCTGGAGCTAAATAGCATTAGGAGCGGCTATGAGGCCCTGCAAAACTGCAGTGGCAAAGCCTGCCCTGGATTTAGAGTAGGGTGGTAAATGATAGTACTTTGTAAAGGTGTGCACTGAACTCCAGGTAGCAGCCTCTAAAATGTCTTTGGTTGGTACTCACCTGAGGAAGGTTGCTGAAGTGGCTGCTGCTCTGGTTGAATGTGGCCTAATGCCCTTAGGCACTGGCTTGCCATGTTGTGAATAGCAGAAACGAATGCAGTGGCCTATCCACTTTGAAATAGTCTGCTTAGAGATAGCCTTTCCTTGTGATCCTGCAGCATATGCCACTAGTAGTTGCTAAGTCTTTCTGAAAGCTTTGGTTCTGTTCAAGTAGAAGCGTAGCTGTCTGTGTATGTCCAAAGAATGCAGAATTCTCCCCCCTTATTCTGTGGGTTTGGATAAAAAGTAGGCAGATGAATAGTTTAGTTAAGGGTCACACTGGACACTACCTTAGGCATAAATGTCGGGTTTGTCCTCAGAGAAACCCTGTCTGGATAAAAAATGATAAAAGGCTCCACAGCAATGAGTGCCTGCAGCTCTGAGACTCGTCTTGCAGAGGTTATTGATAGGAGCAGAGCTATTTTCCAAGATAAAAATTTTATATCAGCTGTAGCGGCTGGTTCAAAAGGAGACAGGGTGAGTTTTTCCAGAACATAATTGAGGTCCCATGCAGGTATTGGTGATCTCCTTGGAGGCCTTAAGTTTTTGGCTCCTCTGAGGTACTGCCTTAGCAAAGGATGAGAAAAGATTGGCGACTCTGTATTGTAATGAACCGAAATGGCAGAGACATGAATTTTAATTGATAAAAAGGATAGGCCTTTGTCCAGCATCTCAGTTAAGTATTGCAAAATCTGAGGAATATTTGGTACGGCTGTGTCAAATCTCTTCCATTTTCCGGCATAAGATTTTTTGGTACTAAGCCTTCTGGCCTCCAAAATGACATCCATCACAGCTTTAGGGAGAAGTGCATTTTGCATGACTACATTATCCGCCATGCTGCCAGATTTAAGGTCTTGAGTTGACTGTGTAGGATCTGATTGTTTTGTTGGGACAGTAGATGAGGTATTTGAGGCAAGGTCCAAGTCGGGCATTGAGACAAGTTCCTTAGGATTGGATACCAGCACTGCAGTCTGGGGCAATCAGTATCATCTTTGGCTTCTCTTGTCTGACCTTTAGGAGTACCTTGGGGAGGAGAGGCAGTGGAGGAAAGGCATATACTGCTAGGTTTTTCCAGTTGAAAGATAGGGCGTCCACTTTCCATGCTTGTCTGTGATAAGTCCTTGTGCAGAATCTTTTTAGTTGGTAGTTGTGAGGGGAGGCAAATAGGTCTATATCCAGGCATCCCCATTTCCTTGTTATCATGCTGAAGACTTGTGGATCCAATTTCCACTCATGGGGATCCATGAGGTTTCTGCTTAGTTCATCTGCCAGAGTATTTATCTTTCCTGGCAGGAATTGTGCCTGCAGATGTACTTGGTAAGTCAATGCTGTATCCCACAAAGTCATGGCTAGTCTGCAAAGGGGGTAAGAATGAGTGCCTCACTGCCTGTTTATATACCACATGACCGTGGTGTTGTCTGTCTTTATCAGTAGTTGTCCCGGATGAAGTAGGTCCTTGAAGGCTGTCAGGGCATTCTGAACAGCTAGCATCTCTTTTTGATTGATAAGCAGATGCATTTGGTTTGTGGACCATGTGCCTTGAATACATCTTCCTGCCATGTGGGCCCCCCAGGCATAATCTGATGCATCCGTTGTTAATGTCTGCCTGGCTGGGGGTAAAGCGAATGGCTGTCCCTTGTTCTGGTGACAAGCCTTCGCCCACCATCGAAATTCCTGCTGCAGGCAGGGAATGAGGGTAATTATTGTTTCCAGGCTGTGGCAATGTTGAGCCCAAACACTTTAGATAAGCCATCTGGGCAGTTGTATTTAAGCTTGCACCCAGGAATATTATCTCTTGAGAGGGTACTAGTTTTGATTTCTTTTCGTTGACTGTGTACCCTAGGCCTGTTAGAAATCTCTTTACAAACGCCAGATGCTGTAGTAGAATGTCCTTGTTCTCTGCTTGAATGAGGCAGTCATTCAAGTAAGATATATTTGTATTCCTCTTTGTTTGCAGAATGCAATTACTGGTGCCAGACACTTGGTGAAGACCCTGGGTGCAGTAGATAAGCCAAAGGGCAGTGCAGAGAATTGGTAATGCATTGAACCAACTTTGAATCTGAGGTATCTTCTGCATGTTTGTCTGATTGGGACATGCAGGTATGCCTCTTTTAGGTCTAAAGTCACAAGCCAAGCCTTCTTGCCCAGCATAGTAGAGTCAACATTTTGAATTTTAGTATATCCAGGTATGTGTTTAGAATAGTTAGGTCCAGTATTGGTCTCCAGATCTTGCCCTTTCTTGGTACCAAGAACAGTCGAATAAAATCCTTGTCCCTGCTCTTGCTCCGGTACTTGTTGAATGGCCCTCATGTCCATGAGGGATAAGACTTGTTTTTGTGCCTCTGCCCATTGATGTTTTGGCTGGTCTGGCCAGCTGTTTGTCCTTGGCAGGGTATGGAAGTGAAACTTGTAGCCTTGTGACACTACGTCTAGGACCCATTTGTCCTGGGTTATTATGTGCCAATTTTGAGAAAAAATGCTAGTTTTCCCCCTAAAGGTGCTGCCAGAAGATAAGCGCTTGGTGCAGGCAGGGGGGGAAGTCATTGGGAATGTTTCCTGTATGTCTGTGATTTATCTTCTCCACTTTTGGAGGTAGAAGCACCCCACTGTTTAGACCTGTACAAACGTTGGGGCTGGGATCTGCCTCTTGGGTGTCTTTATCTGCCCCTTTGTGGTCTGTCTGATACTGGAAAGGACCAATTCTTTGTAGGCCAGTGTCTGCTAAATCTTGGAGGTTGTACCTGTAAAGAATCCTTAACCTTTTGCATAGATTTAGCTTTGTCCTCCATTTTCTTTAACACTTCTTCTGCTTTAACACCAAACAAGGTATCATGCTGTAATGGAGCATCTAATAATTTTGCTTTGACATGGTCAGGCAGATTTTGTTCCTTTAACCAAGCATGTATCCTGATGACAGAACCCGTAACAGCGGCCCTGCAGGAGGCCGCCAAAGAATCAAAACCACATTGCAAAGTATGCTTTCCAACTTGCTCAGCTGCATGCAATAAATCCTGCATTTCTTTGTTTTCTGCACATTCAGAATTTATCAACATTTTCTGTTTAAGCAGTGACATAATATATTGCTGATATTTGAGCATATGAAACTGACAATTTAAAGCCCTTATAGCCAAGGTAGCAGAAGTGTAAATCTTCTTCCCCCATCTGTCCAATGCCCTAGAATCCCTGTCAGAGGGGGTAGGGTTTTTTGCAGTGGATACCTTGACCTCTTTGGGACCCTGAGAGAGAGAGAGTTTCTGGGTCAGCAGCAGGGTTTTTGAACAGGAATTTATGAGAGTTAGGAACCTTGTAGTACCTGTGTGACTTAACAGGAGCTGGAGATAAGGAGTCAGGGGTCAGACTGGACTCTGAAAATACATCTACAATGTCTAACACAGGTGGAATAGCTAGGGGCCTGTGTTGTGGGAGTAAAAGGAAGTCTCTGAGCCTTTTCTTAGATTCTGAATAATCTTGGCTCTCCCACTGGAAATGCTCCCTCATGGTATGCAAGGTTTCCCCAAAAGAGTAATCCTCAGGAGGAGAGGCTGAAGGGATAGATTATTCAGCATCAGACTCCTCATAGGAAGGAAGAGAGAATTCCTGATCAGAAGAGGAATCAGATGAAATGGAAACCTGATCTGAAGATTCATATTCTGTCTCTTGCCTAGACCTTTTATCAGGAGGGGGATGGGAACCCCTGATCAAAGTAATTAAGTCTTCGACCATTTTGAGCATCTGTTTTTTGGGCATGGAGGCCTGCCCATGAGGCTGTTGTACTAGTTTCTTTGTCTTTAAAGGTGCTTTAGTCTTTGCCTTTGTAGCTGGAGTCGTTTTAATGTATAATTGAGTAGGTCTGAAAACACCCTCAGAAGCCGATGCCTGCTCAGCGGTTCTGGACCCATCTGAGGGAATAGTCTCCGAATGTCCAATACCTTGAGCTTCCAGCGGCCTAGTTGACTCCCCATGGGAGTCTGTAGCGGCCTGCGGGTCCAAAGTAGCTGAGAACCGGCGACTGGCTTAGAGGAAGCCTCGTCATCGGTTTTGGACCTCGGATGCCTGTCCTTTTCTTTCTCTTTGCGTTTCTTGTGAATTCCGGTAGTCGGATGGCTATCCGACGGCATCGCGTAATTAAATCTTCTGCCAAAATAGTGAAAAGCAAAATCGTACCGATGCTTAATAGTGCGTTGGTTAAATCGAGCACAAAACCAACAACTAGCAACGCCGTGGTCAGGGCCTAGGCAAGGAATACAGTAAGAATGAAAGTCCTTATGAGGTATTTGCTTCCCACAAGAAATACAATTATTAACTTTTTCTGAAATCAGTCTGGAGCAAGAAAAATGGTTTCCCCAACGGGTTACTTAGCTTTTAATGAAGACTTCGGATCTGAAATTCAAACACGAAAATCTCAGGAGTCGGCCGACCAGCACTTGCGAACTGCTTCTGCTTCGGGCACCGCGTGGCAAGAAAGACTGAAGAAAATGGCGTTGGCTGCATCTTTTATACCCCTGGCGCACTGACGTCAGGGAAGAGGCGACAGCAGCCGACGCCAGACCTAGACTTTGGAGCTCGAGCCAATTGAGGGTAGCCTGCCAGCAGGATAACCCAAGTGTAATGACTGCAACAGTGAAACACGAAGAACATCTAGTTAGAGATAAGACTGAATATGCCAACCACAAAGCTTATCCTATTCCCAAGTTTTTAAGATCTAATTTGCACAACCCCATAGAAGATAACGTAGGTAATAAGGACCAATTTTATCCTATAAAAGATACTTCAAGCCATTCTCCACGTTCTAATAACACTAGATAAGAGGATCCTACACCTGAACGACATATTTTTGATGACACTTCCAATTTTCTCCTTCTGAGAAGATCCAAGAGGATAAAGAACCAACAGAGGGAGGATGATTTTTTTAGTTCAAGTAGCACCCCTGCCCCGTTGAGAGAACCAAGGGTGGGGGAGAGGTTGGAAGACATACAACCAGAACAGATACAGTTTTCTTATTCTAGTATTAACTAACAAGGACCAGTTCAAGATGATGGGATTGTGGTTTCTTACAATGGTACTGTTTCTACCTACCAAGATTTTAATATTTTTAACTACACATTTACTGTTGCTACCAAAATTCATTTTACACTTTTTAAAAAAAGGTTTTAAGTTTGTGTAGTCCCCGAAATATGGCATTATAGATGCACTCATTGAACTGAAACTATTTACTAGAAAGCTTAATTTTCAACTAGTAGTTGCTAATAAAATTAGGACAAATAACATTCTTTCCATATATACATTTAACAGAAAAAGTACTCACAATCCCCCTTTAAACACAACAGTGGCTATATTTGAAAGGTATTGCGAAAAGGACTTATATGGTCTGCTAAAAGAATAGTTGTGTAAAATCTTACCATAACCATAGATGTCCTTCTCTTCCATGTTGCAGTATTCTTACTGTGGGATCCTCCGCCTCAGGCGACCCAAACGTCGGCTCCTATACAAAAGCTTTTAGCCTGGTTGGTGCATAAGACGTTACACGCAGGGCCATAAACCAGGGACCTTAAATGTGACATCTGCATGCACGGACCTCAGAACTAACTGTTCAGACAGTAGCCTAGGAGATGCCAAAATATGTCCATCAGACTGGTGGAATAACAGACTGTCCAAAAATAACCCTAGTGCTGGTAGGGGCTCTGTGAGGGCCCCTAGACCGGTAGATATGAAAACCGGAGGTCAGGAGGGAGGGAAGGAATACTGCAACATGGATGAGAAGAACATCTATGGTTTTGGTAAGATTTTATACAACTATTCTCTATCCTTCTATTCTCATATTGCAGTATTCGTACTGTGGGAGAGTACCACAGCTCAAGAAGGAGGAAGGGTGGAGGTAGAGGTAGCGGATTCCAAAAATCCTTGCAGGATTGCCCTTGCTAAACCTGCTCTGGCTCTGGAGATATGGTCCAGTTTGTAATGTCTGGTAAAGTACAGTGGACCAGGTGGCTGCTTCAAGGATGGTAGCTGTGTCTAGGCCTTTAAAGAAGGCTTTGGAGGAAGCTACTGCTCTAGTAAAATAAGCCCTGGTCTGATTCAGGTATTTTCCATGGTATGAATAGCAGAAACAGATGGTTTTCCTGATCCAGTAGGAAACAGTCTGTTTGGAGACTGCCTTGCCCGGGGCTCTGGGGGTGGAAGGAAACAAAGAGTTGATTAGATTTTCTGATGTACTTGGTTTTGTCCAGATAAATATCTTAATTGTCTGTGAAAATCCAGGGACTGTAGCATTCTCTCACTGTCATTCTGGGGAGAGGAAAAAAAAGGTTGGTAGGTGAAGTGACAGCTCATAGACCAATCTGGGCATGAAGGAGGGACTGGTGTGCAGGGTCACCCTGCTTTTATGGAAGATAGTGTAGGGAGGGCATGCCATGAGTGCCTGTAACTATGATACCCTTCTTGCTGAAGTGAGTGCTACCAGCAAAACTGTTTTCCATGTGCACATCTTCAGGGATGCAGAAGTGGCTGGTTCAAATGGAGTGAGCATAAGCTTTTCCAAGAGATAATTTAGGTCCCAGGGTGGTGGGGTAGGCTTTCTGGGTGGTCTTATGTGTAAGACCCCTTTTAAGAATAATTTAACATCCAACCTGGAGAGTAAAGGTGGTTCCAGGGGTAGGCAGGCTGAGACAGCAGAGAAGTGCACTTTCACTGAAGTGTAAGACAGATCTGCTTTAATCATCTCGCAGACATAAGCTAAGACTAAAGGGACACCCGCTAGAAGGGGGTCCTTATGTCTTTGGAGACACCATTTGGAGAATCTGTCCGATTTAGAAATGTAGGATCTTCTTGTGTTAGGTTTCCTGGCCTCCTGCAGGGTAGAAAGCACGTCCTCTGTGTAGTGGTGTCTGAAGGGTACTAGAAGTTTATCACCCAGAGAGTTAGGCTCAGCATCTGTAGGCATGGATGGATGAGAGTTCCCTTCTGCTGTTTGAGTAGGTCCACCTTGTGAGGTAACATGCGGTGATTGCCCTTGGCAAGGGATTGTAGAAGGGGGAACCAATGCTGCCTTGGCCAGTAGGGAGTCACCAGCAATATTTTTGGCATGTCTCTCCTGATCTTCAGGAGGGCTTTCTGAATAAGAGGGAAGGGTGGAAAGGAATAGAGAAACCATATTTTCCATGAGATGGTGAAGGCGTCCACTCTCCAAGCTAGGGGAGAGTGGTGTTTGGTACAAAATGTTGTCAGCTGTCTGTTCTGGGGGAGGCAAACAGATCTCTGTGTGGTGTACCCCATTGGTGGACAATGTCTAAGAAAACTGCCCTGTGTAACATCCACTCGTGATGTAGAGAGAATGTGATTAGAGCATCTGCTTGACGGTTGTCCTGGGAAGGGATGTATGTTGCCTGTAGGGATAAGTTGTTCTGTGAGGCTAATTCCCAAATTTGCATTGCCAGCCTGCATAGAAGGTAGGACCTGGTCACCCCTTGTTTGCTGATGTACCACATGACAGTGGTATTGTCTGAAGATTAGCAGAGGGCTGGCTGAAGTATAGGGAGAAAAGCCATCAGGGCCAAATGAACTGCTATCATTTCCCTGACATTGATATGCTTCCTCAAGAGGTATGTCTGCCAAGGTGCTTGTACCTTGAGTCCCTTCATGGTAGCCCCCAGCCCAGATCTGATGCATCTGTGTGCATATGTTGAGCTGGTGTGGGGGGTAGAAGGGGTAGTCTTGGATTCCTTTGAACCTGTTGTATCCAGCACCATAGTTCTGTTTGTACACAAGGTAGGAAGGGTATTAGGAAGTCTAGAGGATAGCTGTGCTGGGACCATCATCATCTTCTTTCGGCTGTTCCCATTAGGGGTCGCCACAGCAGATCACCGGTTTCCATTTCTTCCTGTCCTCTGCATCTTGCTCTGTCACACCAACCACCTGCATGTCCTCTCTCACCACATCCATAAACCTCATCTTAGGCCTTCCTCCTTTGCTGTTACCTGGTAGCTTCATCCTTAGCATCTTTTTCCCAATATACTCAGCATCCCTCCTCAGCACATGTCCAAACCAACGTAATCGTGCCTCTCTGGATTTGTCTCCAAACCTTCCAACCTGGGCTGACCCTCTAATATACTTATTCCTAATCCTGTCCACCCTCATCACACCCAGTGCAAATCTTAACATCTTTAATTCTGCCACATCCAGCTCAAACTCCTGCCTTTTTGTCAATGCCACTGTCTCCAACCCATATAACATAGCTGGTCTCACTACCCTCTTGCAGACCTTCCCTTTCACTCTTACAGGTACTCGTCTGTCACAAATCACTCCTGACACTCTTCTCCACCTACTCCATCCTGCCTGTACTCTCTTCTTCACCTCTCTTCCACACTCACCGTTACTCTGAACTATTGACCCTAAGTATTTAAACTCATCCACCTTCGCCACCTCTACTCCTTGCATCCTCACCATTCCTCTATCCTCCCTCTCATTCACACACATATATTCTGTCTTATTCCTGCTGACCTTCATTCCTCTTCTCTCTAGAGCATATCTCCATCTCTCAAGGGTCTCCTCCACCTGTTCCCTACTCTCACTACAAATCACAATGTCATCTGCAAACATCATAGTCCATGGGGACTCCTGTCTGATCTCGTCTGTCAACCTGTCCATCACCATTGCAAATAAGAAAGGGCTCAGAGCTGCTCCTTGATGTAACCCCACCTCCACCTTAAATGCATCCGTCACTCCCACCGCAGACCTCACCGCTGTCACACTACCCTCATACATATCCTGTACCACTCTTACATACTTCTCTGACACTCCCGACTTTCTCATACAATACCACGACTCCTCTCTAGGCACCCTATCATATGCTTTCTCTAAGTCTACAAAAACACAATGCAACTCCTTCTGACATTCTCTGTACTTTTCCATCAACACTCTCAGAGCAAACATCACATCTGTAGTGCTCTTTCCCGGCATGAAACCATACTGCTGATCACTAATCATCACGTCCCTTCTTAACCTTGCTTCCACTACTCTTTCCCACAACTTCATGCTGTGACTGATCAATTTAATCCCGCTGTAGTTACTACAGTTCTGCACATCACCCTTATTCTTAAAAAGCAGTACCAAAACACTTTTTCCCCATTCCTCAGGCATCCTCTCACGATTTCATAAAATAATCTGGTTAAAAACTCCACTGCCATTTCACCTAAACACCTCCATGCTTCCACAGGTATATCCATCTGGGCCAACAGCCTTTCCATTCTTCATTCTCTTCATAGCTAACCTTACTTCCTCCTTGCTAATCCATTGTACTTCATGATTCACTATCCCTACATCATCCAACCTTCTCTCCCTCTCATTCTCTTCATTCATCAACCCCTCAAAGTACTCTTTCCATCTCCTCAACACACTCTCCTCGCTTGTGAGTATGTTTCCCTCATTATCCTTTATCACCTTTACCTGCTGCACATCTTTCCTAGCTCGGTCCCTCTGTCTAGCCAATCGGTACAGGTCCTTTTCTCCCCCCCTTAGTGTCCAACCTTTCATACAACTCTTCATATGCCTTATCCTTCGCCACCTCTCTTTGCCATGCACCTCATCTCCTTATACTCCTGTCTACTTTCTTCATCTCTCTGACAATCCCACTTCTTTGCCAACCTCTTTCTCTGTATACTTTCCTGTACTTCCTCATTCCACCACCATGTCTCCTTGTCGTCCTTCCTCTGTCCAGATGTGATACCAAGCACCTTTCTAGCCGTCTCCCTTACTAGCTCTGCTGTAGTTACCCAGCTATTTGGTAACTCTTCACTGCCACCCAGTGCCTGTCTTAACTCATCCCTGAACTCCACTTCACAATTACCCTTTTTCAATTTCCACCATTTGATCCTTGGTGCTGCCCTCACACTCCTCCTCCTCCTCTTAATCACCAACGTCATCCTACAAACCACCATCCTATGCTGCCTAACTACACTTTCTCTGGTCACCACTTTACAGTCTCCAATTTCCTTCAAACTGGCCCTCCTACATAAGATATAATACACCTGTGTGCATCTTCCTCCATTCTTGTATGTCACCCTATGCTCCTCCCTCTTATTAAAATACGTATTCACCACAGCCATGTCCATCCTTTTCGCAAAATCCACTACCATCTGACCTTCAACATTCCTTTGTTTAACACCATACCTACCCATCACTTCCTCATCCCCTCCGTTCCCTTCACTAACATGCCCATTGAAATCTGCTCCAATCACCACTCTCTCACCCTTGGGTACAGTCATCAACACTTCATCCAATTCACTCCAAAATTTTTCTTTCTCATCCATTGCACACCCAACTTGTGGAACATATGCACTAACAACATTTATCATTACACCATCAATTTCCAGCTTCATAAACATTACTCTATCTGATACTCTTTTCACCTCCAAAACACTATTAGCATACTGTTCCTTCAGAATAACTCCTACGCCATTTCTCCTTCCATCCACATCATGATAAAACAATTTGAACCCACCTCCAATACACCTAGTCTTACTCCTCTTCCATCTGGTCTCTTGCACACACAATATACCAACCTTCCTTCTGTCCATCATATCAGCTAGCTCTCTCCCTATACCAGTCATACTGCCAACATTCAAAGTTCCGACCCTCACTACCACAGTCCTAGCCTTTCTCTTCTCTTCCTGTCTTCGGCCATGTCTTCCGCCACTTCTCCTCCTTCGGCCAACAGTAGCCCAATTTCCGCCAGCACCCTGTTGGCTAACAGTACTGGTGGTGGTCGTTGTTAACTCGGGCCTCGACCGATCCGGTATTAAAGTATTTATGGGTGTCTGCATGAAATGATTTGGCGAAGTTTTACGCCGGATGCCCTTCCTGACGCAACCCTCCCCATTTATCCAGGCTTGGGACCGGCACAAAGAAATGCACTGGCTTTGGACCATACATTTTTCAAATACCACTGTAGCTTCCTCATGTGCATCCTGGCTAGGAGATGCATAGGGATGGTGGCTGCCATCAGACCCAGAAGTCACATAAACTGTCTTGCTGACAGCTGGTCTATCTGGAGAAGGTCTTAGAAATGGTTTGTCGGGGAGATTACTTTGTCTTGGGGTACAAATGCCATCATTATGTCTGTCCAAATCCTGCACCCCCGGAAGACCTTGTCTTGTTCTCGGAATAGAGATTACTTGGGGAGGTTCAGTGTGAAACCTAATCTCTAAAGCAGGGACATAGAGAACTGGAGATGATTTCTGAGGGTCTCTTCTTTTTCTGCAAGAATCAAAATATCGTCTAGGTAGGGATAGATCTGTATGCCGTTGGTCCTGCAGAAGGCTATAGTGGGAGCTAGACATTTGGTGAAAACCCTTGGTGCAGTGGACAAACCAAAGGGCAAGGCAGTAAATTGAAAATGAGTGGAAGGCCCAGCAAAGCGTAAATATTTCTTGTGGTTTGGGTGTATGGGATATGGGGGTAAGCCTCCTTCAGGGACAACATTCTGAAAGAGGGGACTTTCAGAAAAAGATTTAGAATGGGTACGTCCAGGATTGGTCTGCATGGTCCATCCTTCTTTGGAACTAGGAAAAGTCTGGAAGTTCAGAAGGATGCCTGGTAGAACCTGGTTCCCCCACAACATCGGGAATAACCGATGTCTGAGACATCTCCACGAACATGCCGGCTGGTGCTTCAGATACAGATTACCTCAAGGGGAGCAGTAGAAGCAGATGGCTCTAGCAGATGACTCTCAACCCCTACATCAGCGGATGGCAGGGCATCCGATGATGGAGAGCAGTAGTGGTAGGTCACAAAACTTCAGCCTTTTTCTTTGGTGGTTCTATCGGCTCGGCTGATTCCAGATGCATTCTAAGGGCTAGCTTCTTAAGCCTTTGATTTTCTAAGTAGAAGTAAAGGGTCACACCAAACGGCTTGTAAGAGTTTTAGGGATAAAGGACTGGCAGATGGTGCAGGAGGTATAATAGTGTTCCCAGCCTAGACAAAAGACGCAATGGTCATGGGTGTTCTTATGCGGAATTTGATGCCGGATCAGTATTTACCCTTCTTAGTGGACATTGGCTAATGTAAAAACCAGCAAACCAAGCTCAAGCAAGTAGTACAAGTAAGAAATCCCCAATGGGGTACTTAGCTTTGGATGTCTTGATAAAGAGGAGCAATGCGATCGATCTGACTTTCAACGGCAGCAGAAAAGTTCTGAGGTCTGTGCGTGCAGACATCACATTTAAGGTCCCTGGTTTATAGCCCTATGTGTGAAGTCCCATGCACCAACAGCAACCAGGCTGAAAGCTTTTGTATAGGAGCCGATGTTTGGGTCACCTGAGGCAGAAGATCAAACAGTAAGAATATTGCAACATGAGAATAGAAGGGCATTTCAGGTTACCCATGACACTCAAACCTTTCTAAGGATGAATGGAATTAAGTAATTCATCTTAGACAAGATGCTGGTTTGAGAATTATGAAACCAGATGGGGAATTGTTATGTTGGACAAACCTAAGTACATCGGGGACATTTATAACTTACTGCAGGACACTGAAAAATACAAAACTACTTCTAGGAATGAAATCTTTATTGTCTGCAGGAAAACAGACTTACTCCTAGAAGATTCTTTACTCCAGGGTGTGACTGACATGGACACTTACATTTTTTTATTAAACAAACATCCATTTTTACCAACTGTTTTCAGTATACCTAAGGTCCACAAAAATATCACTGCAGCCACTTACTGCTAGATTATTGCAGCACAAAATTCAAAAACTTAAATTCAAAAACTTATCTGTTAGCATTTTTTGTTGACAGCCTGATTAAAAACTCTCTGCGCCTAGTACATATTGAAAAACTCATGGGATTTCCCAACTAAAATAAAACAGTTTTTCTATAGTACGCCCTGCAGTTTTTCCACAATAGATGTGGTCGACTTATTCACATGCATTCCCCCTCCCAATTAGGGTTGGAACTTTTCCATGCAGCACTTACTGAACTGACCACACTTGAGAATAGCATCATTAACTTTGTTATGGAGATTATTTTATCTAACATTTTTTTTTTACTTTTGAAGGAGAATACTTTTGCCAGGTTAACAGAGTAGCAATGGGTGCCAATTGTGCACCCATATATGCCAATTTGTTTCATTATAGCTGTTTCCAACTCCATTTACAAAGACCACTGGCACATATATCTCCATTACCAGGACAACATTTTTATTTTATGGAAAGATTCACCTGATTTTATGGAAGAATTCCTAGCACACCTACTCTACTTTTTTCTTGAAATTCACTCACCATCATTCATTTGATGACACTGATTATTTAGATGTTGCTATTTTCAAGGATAAAGTTAATGGAAGCCTTGGTTCTAGAATTTTTAGAAAGGCCACTTTTTCTAACAGCTACTTAGAGTTCAATAGTTGTCACCCTAGACATGTTAAGAGAAATATTTACAAAGGACAGCTAGTCCGAGCAGCGAGAATGTGTTCCGATTTCAACATTTTCAACACTGAGGTCCACTACATTGAAAGTATGTTTTTGGATATGGGATATCCCACAGAATTACTGAACACCACTCAGGAAGAACTTATAAAAAATTGGGGGGTGTCAGGTTTAAACTGCTTTTAGGCTTGGATTGGGACAATGTTACACCTACACCTCCAGCCAACAGTGCCATGGGTGAGAGCCCTTGTATGCTACCAGTTTAGTGTTAACATTTGGTTCACATGCTAGAGACGTGAGAAGTATCATTAGTAGGAACTGGAGCATACTTAAGGTAGATTAACATACTTTAAAACACTTGGTAACACCCCTGGTTTTGTATACAAAATGAGTCGGAATTTAAAAAAAATATTTTTGAACATCAAATGTACACTATTAATACAAAACACCACACTGGTGCTGGAAGATGTAGGGCTTGCAACCAGTGCAACTGTGTGTTAGAACAGAGAAGAAATTACAGCAGGAACATCTGGACTCATTATTCCTCTTGCTGATGGGAACTGTGCTACAAATGGGGTAAATTACACTGCATTATTTTCTAGTTGCTCAAATTTTTATGTGGGTAAAACGGAGATACATTTCCATATGAGAATTTATGAACACAACTATGCCATAATTAAGGGCAACATTAAAAATTCTTTGTTTAAACACTCCTTGGCCTGCCCAAATTTCTCTAAGTTTAATTTTGGATTGCTGGAAGTGGTTCCCAAAGACCTTTGTGGTCTCAGAATTAAGAGAGTTGACATGGCAACTTAGACTGAATGCATCAGAACAACCAAGGTTAAATAAACTGATTCAATTAACGCAGTGCTCAAACTCTGAGCAGCTCAACTTTAATTTTATTAATTTTATTATTCACAAGTTTTACAGTTTTATAATATATTATATTTTTAACGGCATGGCTCAGAATGTATCAAAATGCATTTTTAATTTTAATGGAATTTTTCAAGTATTTTAAAGGATTTAATTGATTTTAGTGATTTGAATAGCTTTTTTAACTATGCAATGAGGTTCTGATTAATGTCACATGACTCAAATACTAATTTAAGTACCATGTTTGAATAATGTCACAACTCGAATTAGTATTTAAGTACCATGGTTTTTATTATTCAATGGTTCTGAAGATGTCCTAACAAATAGGGATGAAAGCGCTTAACCACACCATTGGAACTTTTTAACTTTGCTCACAACCTGTTCGCTACTACTTTGGCTGATTAGAAGCAGTTTAGCTTTTACCATGGCCTTTTGGTTGTGCTTTTAAAAGTTCACTTTAAGACCTACTGGCAAGTTTAACTTTGTTGGTGTAGAAGACTTTGGTGGTGTGAGAGTTCAACACTACGTGAGCCTTTTCTTGTTTCTGGGTTTTTAACAAGTGCGCGGTCACACGCTGGTTGTTTCTTCTAAATTTAGTGAAGAAAACTGGCAAATGTATTACTTGATTAATGTTTGTTTCAGAAGTAATTTGGGGTAAAAGGGAATGATTAGTATGTAAGGTAACCCCATCTTTGTGGAAACTCAATGAGAGTGTGCTTGGAGCTCAGAAACTTGCCTTGCATAAGTTATAGCCACAAGAAAGACCGTTTTCCAGGAAAGAAATTTGAGATCTGACTTAGCTGAGAGGCTCAAAGGGTGATTGTATTAAACTCTGTGACATAACAGTAAGATCCCAAGGAGGAGTGGGATCCTTGATCGGAGGTCTAAGTAAAAAGTACCTTTAAGGAATCCATTGCATAACTTGGATGAAGCTAACAGGGAAGCATTATCTTTGATGTGATAGTTATAGATGGCTGCCAGCTGAACTTTAACAGTGAAGAAGCTAGCACCACTTTGAAAAATCAAAGCAAAAAAAATCTAACACAGGGATTGGAGCAGTAAAAGGATCTTTTTCTCTCTCTGCGGTGTCCAAAAAGAAATTATCTTCCATTTATTGTTATAAATCTTTACTGTAGTGGGTTTCTGAGATGAAAATTGAATTTGGCAAACAGGAGAGGAGAGCCTGGAATGTCTAGCCATCACTGGAATTGGAGAAACCATGCGGTCAATCAGAGTCCTGTAATGCCCGGGTGAGTCATCCCTGATAAATGTGATAATAGTTCTGGAACAGGTCCAATGTCCAAGGGGGACATATTAGGTGAGACAATAGGAAAGGGAACCAAACTTGCAGAGGCCAGAAGGGGCCAATGAGGATTACCTTGCTCTTCAATCGGAGAGCTTTCTGGAGAAATTTGGGGATTAGAGATGGGGGAGGATAAGCATATAGGAGACCGGAGGGCCAAGCGTGGACGAAAACATATGTTGATAAACACAGTGCAATTGAACTTACCCATAAGAGCAGATGTTCAAATTTCTCACTGCTGTAGTACCTCCTCCCATCCTCCATCCCCCACTCTTGTACATAGTTGTGGTTGGAATATAAAGTAAGGCACTGTTTTTTTTTTTTTTTTTTTTTCTTTACATAATTCCTTATTATTATTGGTTGTTTGATTCAGGACTGTTAGGCTCTTCTCTCTTTGAATGGACATAAAAGTTCGGAAGAAATATTCACTCTGACTGCTGATTTCCCTACTTTGGGATTAGCCAATCAACAGTCAGAGAGAAGGTGTGGGAGTGGGAGCAAAAATAGTACAGTTGTGTACACTTACCATTAATGTAGATGTTCAAGTGTATTCACTGTTGCAGTCATTACACTTGGGTTATCCTGCTGGCAGGCTACCCTCAGTTGGCCTGAGTTCCAAAGTCTAGGTCCGACGTCGGTTGCTGTCGCCTCTTCCCTGACGTCAGTGCGCCAGGGTTATAAAAGATGCAGCCAAAGCCATTTTCTTCAGTTTTTCTTGCCCCAGATGTCAGGTGCCCCCAAAAGGGTAGGCTAAAAATATGCCAACAGAACATGCATGCACCAAAAAATATATCTAATACCTTCATCTACAAGCAAATACACCACAGAGGTTGTATAGATTAGAGAAGTGCAGATAAGTTCCTAAGTTCCAGCAAAGATAAGGAGGATGGAGGGTGGGTAACCTGGACTGCAACAGTGAATACACTCGAACATCTACATTTATGGTAAGTGTACACAACTGTACTATGTTCTTCATGTTTCATTACACTTGGGTTGAATCTCAAAGCTATGCTTGGGAGGCTGGAGCTAAATAGCATTAGGAGCGGCTATGAGGCCCTGCAAAACTGCAGTGGCAAAGCCTGCCCTGGATTTAGAGTAGAGTGGTAAATGATAGTGCTTTGTAAAGTTGTGCACTGAACACAAGGTAGTAGCCTCTAAAATGTCTTTGGTTGGTACTCCCCTGAGGAAGGCTGCTGAAGTGGCTCCTGCTCTGGTTGAATGTGGCCTAATGCCCTTAGGCACTGGCTTGCCATGTTGTGAATAGCAAAAATGAATGCAGTGGCCTATCCACTTTGAAATAGTCTGTTTAGACATAGCCCTTCCTTGTGATCCTGCAGCATATGCCACTAGTAGTTGCTCAGTCTTTCTGAATGCTTTCATTCTTTTCAAATAGAGCATAGCTGTCTGTGTATGTCCAAAGAATGAAGAATTCTCTCCCTCTTATTCTGTGGATTTGGATAAAAAGTAGGCAGATGAATAGTTAAGTTAAGGGCCACACTGGACACTACCTTAGGCATAAATGTCGGGTTGGTCCTCAGAGAAACCCTGTCTGGATAAAAAATGATAAAAGGTTCCACAGCCATGAGTTCCTGTAGCTCTGAGACTTGTCTTGCAGACGTTATTGCTAGGAGCAGAGCTGTTTTCCAAGATAAAAATTTTATATCAGCTGTAGCAGCTGGCTCAAAAGGGGGCAGAGTGAGTTTTTCCAAAACATAATTGAGGTCCCATGCAGGTATTGGTGATCTCCTTGGAGGCCTTAAGTTTTTGGCTCCTCTGAGGTGCTGCCTTAACAAAGGATGAGAAAAGATTGGTGGCTCTGTATTGTAATGAGCTGAAATGGCAGAGGCATGAATTTTAATTGATGAAAAGGATAGGCCTTTGTCCAGCATCTCAGTTAAGTATTGCAAAATCTGAGGAATATTTGGTACTGCTGTGTCAATTCCTTGTGCCTGGTTCCAGGCACAGAATCTCTTCCATTTTCCAGCATAAGATTTTCTAGTACTAGGCCTCCTGGCCTCCAAAATGACATCCATCACCGCTTTAGTGAGAGGTGTGTTTTGTATGACTACATTATCCGCCATGCTGCCAGATTTAAGGTCTTGAGTTGGCTGTGCAGGATCCGATTGTTCTGTTGGGACAGTAGATGAGGTATTTGAGGTAAGGTCCAGGCTGGGCCTTGAGACAAGTTCCTTAGGATTGGATACCAGTACTGGCGGGGCCAGTTTGGGTCAATCAGTATAATTTCTGCCTTCTCTTGTCTGACCTTTAGGAGTACCTTGGGAAAGAGAGGCAGTGGAGGAAAGGCATATACTGTTAAGTTTTTCCAGCTGAAAGATAGGGCATCCACTTTCCATGCTTGTCTGTGATAAGTCCTTGTGCAGAATCTCTTTAGTTGGCAGTTGTGAGGAGAGGCAAATAGGTCTATGTCCGGGCATCCCCATTTTCCTGTTATCATGTTGAAGACTTGTGGATCCAATTTCCACTCGTGGGGATCCATGAGGTTTCTGCTTAGTTCGTCTGCCAGAGTATTTATCTTTCCTGGCAGGAATTGTGCCTGCAGATGTACTTGGTAAGTCAATGCGGTGTCCCACAAAGTCATGGCTAGTCTGCAGAGGGGGTAAGAATGAGTGCCTCCCTGCTTGTTTATATACCACATGACCGTGGTATTGTCTGTCTTTATCAGTAGTTGTCCCGGATGAAGTAGGTCCTTGAAGGCTGTAAGGGCGTTCTAAACAGCTAGCATCTCCTTTTGATTGATATGTAGATGCATTTGGTTGGCGGACCATGTGCCTTGAATACATCTTCCTGCCATGTGGGCCCCCCAGGCATAATCTAATGCATCCGTTGTTAATGTCTGCCTGGCTGGGGTAAGGTGAATGGCTGTCCCTTGTTCTGGTGACAGGCCTTTGCCCACCATCGAAACTCCTGTTGCAGGCAGGGAATGAGAGTAATTATTGATTCCAGGCTGTGGCAATGCTGAGTCCAAACACTTTTTAGGTACGATTGAAGTTTCTTCATATGCAGTCTTGCACATGGAATTAGTAGAATGCAGGATGCCATGAAGCCCAAAGCCTGCAGTATTTTTCTTGCAGATAACTGGGCCTTTGTTGCCAACAGTTTGAAATAGGTAGTCAGTTGTCTTTGTGTGTCTGGCGTGAGATAAGCCATCTGGGCAGTTGTATTTAAGCTTGCACCCAGGAATATTATCCCTTGAGAGGGTACTAGTTTTGATTTTTGTTCGTTGACTGTGTACCCTAGGCATGATAGTAATCTCTTTACAAACGCCAGATGCTGTAGTAGAACATCCTTGTTCTCTGCTTGAATGAGGCAGTCTTCCAAGTAAGGATATATTTGTATTCCTCTTTGTCTGCAGAATGCATTTACTGGTGCCAGGCACTTTGTGAAGACCCTGGGCGCAGTAGATAAGCCAAAGGGCAGTGCAGAGAACTGGTAGTGCACTGAGCCAGCTTTGAATCTGAGGTATCTTCTGCATGTTTGTCTGATTGGGACATGCAGGTATGCCTCTTTTAGGTCTAAAGTCACAAGCCAAGCCTTTTTGCCCAGCATGGGAAGAAGCTGCTTTAAATTCAACATTTTGAATTTTGGTATATCCAGATATGTGTTTAGAATAGATAGGTCCAGTATTGATCTCCAGGCTTTGTCCTTTCTGGGTACCAAGAAAAGTCTTGAATAAAATCCTTGTCCCTGCTCTTGCTCTGGTACTTGCTGAATGCCCCTCATGTCCATGAGGGATGACACTTGTTGTTGTGCCTCTGCCCATTGTTTTTTTGGCAGGTCTGGCCAACCGTTTGCCCTTGGCAGGGTACGAAAGTGAAACTTGTAGCCCTGTGACACTATGTCTAAGACCCATTTGTCCTGGGTTATTATGCGCCAATTTTAACAAAAAAGCTCTAGTTTTCCCCCTAAAGGTGCTGCCAGAAGATAAATGCTTGGCGCAGGCAAGGGGAAGTCATTGGGACTGTTTCCTGTAAGGCTGTGATTTGTCTTCTCCACTTTTGGAGGTAGAAGCACTCCATTGTTTAGACCTGTATGAACCTTGGGGCTGGGATCTGCCTCTTGGGTGTCTGTATCTGCCCCTTTGTGGTCTGTCTGACACTGGAAAGGACCAATTCTTTGTAGACCAATGTCTGCTACATCCTGGAGGATGTACCTGTAAGAAATCCTTGACTGTTTGCAAAGATTTAGCTTTGTCCTCCATTTTCTTTAACACCTCTTCTGCTTTAACACCAAACAAAGTATCATGCTGTAATGGAGCATCTAATAATTTTGCTTTAACATGATCAGGTAGATTTTGTTCCTTTAACCAAACATGCCTCCTAATGACAGAACCCGTGTCAGTGGCCCTGCAGGAGGCCTCCAATGAATCAAAACCACATTGCAAAGTATGCTTTCCAACTTGCTCAGCTGCATGCAATAAATCCTGCATTTCTTTGTTTTCTGCACATTCAGAGTTTATCAACATTTTCTGTTTAAGCAGTGACATAACATATTGTTGATATTTGAGCATATGAAACTGGCAATTTAAAGCCCTTATAGCCAAGGTAGCAGAAGTGTAAATCTTTTTTCCCCATCTGTCCAGAGCCCTAGAATCCCTGTCAGAGGGGGTAGGGTTTTTTGCAGTGGAAGCCTTGACCCCTTTAGGGCCCTGAGAGATAGTTTCAGGGTCAGCAGCAGGGTTTTTGAAAAGGAATTTATGAGAGTCAGGGACCCTGTAGTACCTGTCCGGCTTAACAGGAGCTGGAGGTAAGGAGTCAGGGGTCAGACTGGACTCTGAAAATACATCATCTACAATGTCTAACATAGGTGGAATAGCTAGGGGCCTGTGTTGTGGGAGGAAAAGGAAGTCTCTGAGACTTTTCTTAGATTCTGAATAATCTTGGCTCTCCGAGTGGAAATGTTCCCTCACGGTATGTAAGATTTCCCCAAAAGAGTAATCCTCAGGAGGAGAGGCTGAAGGGATAGATTCTTCAGCATCAGAATCCTCATAGGGAGGAAGAGAGTATTCCTGATCAGAAGAGGAATCAGAAGAAATGGAAACCTGATCTGAAGATTCATATTCTGTCTCTTGCCTAGGCCTTTTATCAGGAGGGGGATGGGAACCCCTAATCAAAGTAATTAAGTCTACGGCCATTTTGAGCATCTGTTTTTTGGGCATGGAGGCCTGACCATGAGGCTGTTGTACTTGTTTCTTTGCCTTTGTAGGTGTAGTCACTTTAATGTATAATTGAGTAGGTCTGAAAACACCCTCAGAAGCCGATGCCTGCTCAGCGGCTCCGGACCCATCTGAGAGAATTGCTTCCAAAGGTCCAATATCCGGAGTTTCCAGCGGCCTAGTCGACTCCACGTGGGAGTCTGTAGCGGCCTGCGAGTCCAAAGTAGCGGGCGTCAGGGGCTGCAAAAGCGCCTCACTGAGAACCGGAGACTGGCTTAGAGGAAGCCTTGTCATCGGTTTTGGACCTTGGATGCCTGTCCTTTTATTTTTCTTTGCGTTTCTTGTGAATTCCGGTGGTCGGATGGCTATCTGATGGCATAGTGTAATTAAATCTTCTGCCAAAATAGTGAAATGCAAAATTGTACTGAAGCTTAATAGTGCTTTGGTTAAATCTAGCACAAACCCAACAACTAGCAATGTCGTGGTCAGGGCCTAGACAAGGAATACAGTAAGAATGAAAGTCCTTATGAGGTATCTGCTTCACACAAAAAATACAATTATTAACTTTTTCTGACATCGGTCTGGAGCAAGAAAAAAGTTGACTTGGATCTGAAATTCAAACACGAAAATCTCAGGAGTCAGCCGACCGGCACTTGTGAACTGCTTCTGCTTTGGGCACCGTGCGGCAAGAAAGACTGAAGAAAATGGCATCGGATGCATCTTTTATACCCCTGGCGCACTGATGTCAGGGAAGAGGTGACAGCAACCGACGCCGGACCTAGACTTTGGAACTCAGGCCGACTGAGGGTAGCCTGCCAGCAGGATAACCCAAGTGTAATGACTGCAACAGTGAAACACGAAGAACCTCTGAAGCATATTGAAGCTGGCTGTTTATCGTTTCCAGGGAAGGAAACTACCCATATAGCCTAATGGTTACTGTGGCATTGGGGGATTTGAAGATCTATTACTACTACGGTTAACTGCAATTTACGCAACTGTACTTTCCCAGTCTCACTGAGGAATGACACAGTTTCTTATGATGAAGAAAGTGAAGCTTCTCTATGGAGGCTGTCATGGGGCTACAACAGTCTTACTAGTGAATGAGATATCAGTGATAAATTTGGTGTCAGGTACATCACAATGCAGGACTGGGTCTTTTCTACTGACCATTTGCTATCTCTGTGAAAGCATTTCACAACAACACAGTGGTACAACTATGTATTCATAAGCCTGGTGCTACTCAGTTGATTTAGCATGATGTCTGATGGGAACACTGTGAAAGCCAAAAGGAACACAGTTCAAATCGCTGATGCAAAATACTTGACAAGAATCCAACACTGTAACGGCCAGCAACAGCTCTGAAATCAATGATGGCTTCTGACAGAGATAACCTCTGGAGATGTGAACAGTTTTAAGTCTTGTTGACACAGGTCTGTCTGAGAACTGTAGCTAGTCCCAAAAACATGCAGGTGCAGTGACAGAGGTGTCATGTCACGTAACACTAATACCAATAGTCCTGAGCTATCTGTCAGAATACAGTTACAGAGCTAGGAGACAAATAAGGTGTGACACCTGCAGAAACCCACCTAAGGCAGAGAACAAGATGGCTATGTAGCCATAGACTTACCACAGACAGAGATGGACAAATGCAGTTTCCAGTGCCCACCCCCCCCCCCCCAAAAAAAAAAAAAAAAAAAACTATGCTGGTTGTAAATATACCAACTGTACAAGATTCCCTTTTCCCAGGTTGTATTTCCATCCACTTTTTTTTTTTTTTTTTAAATGGTCCAGTCTGGTACTTCAGATACTAATGACCCAGGTTAAATAAATACTGTATTCTGCTCTATCAAAGGCATACATGGGCAGAGAAGGGAGAATTTGGGAGTCCAGTAGGAATGTGGAGGCAAAAGTACACATTTGGGGACTGACATGGAAGCGCATGAATACTTACCAGATTAACATCACTGAATATCTACCCCAGAGAAAGTGAGAGAGAAAAATGAATGCCAAGTAGGATATAAATATTAAATAAATAAATCAATAAAATAACTCTATAGTATGCCATTGCCAAGGCTCCAATGAATAACATCCATCCATAGGAGAAATGAAAAAGGTACTAGGTGAGAGAGATACTTCCAGGACTTGAGGCCAGCTGGGGGAAGGAGAGTAAATTGGAAATGAATAAATAAAACTTAGCACTCAAACTGTATTGCAACTGGTTATTTGAAACTTATCCATCAGAGCAAATACCATATGCAAATTTTACACCACAGAAATGCAATATGAAGTAGTGGTAATTTACTGTAAAGGAAGCCACACTTTTTTTTTTAATGCAACGGGTCTTATGGTTCAGCATGCATCCTATAACCTGTAATCTACTGTTTCCACCAAGATGTGTCTTGACAAGATGTCAACCCACTCTTCTATGAACTTTAAGACTGCAATCTATATATCAGTATAATTATGGGGATTAAGAGTAATTTTTATTAACCAGTACATTCTTTAAGTACAGTAAGGCAGTCTGTCTTCTGGCTAGGTATGGAGACTAAAATAGAGATCTCTGCTTCTGAAGTTAACAAATACCGAGCCTGAAATATTTACGCTGTAACAATAAATTAAACTGACAAGATTCAAAGTATATGCCCAAAGCAACACAGATACCAAAGTCTAATATCTACAACAGAATGCTCATGTGTATACTGAAACATGTAGAACAGGTTTTCCACTTTCTGCTGACATCGCAAGCTTCTCTCAAAGTCCAACTTGAGATCTAGAACTATGGCAACTTGGCACCTCCAAATCAAATGCCCAGACTATTAACTTTGATGTCTGCTAAACATTTCACATTCCATTCCACTCCTCTGTGGAAAGAAAGATTCAAAGTCATTTGCTTCATGCTTCCTTTAGTATTTGGATAAGATTAACAAAATGTGGTCAGCAGTGTCTAGGTGAGAGAGATCACTGGCAACACAGTTTAGCACTAATCCTTGTATATATTGAGCCAGTCTGCAACTGTGGCTTGCTTTACTTTTCATTTCTTTTCAAGCAACTACTGGAATGAGTTTCTTAACAAAACATTTTGTCTTTAGAAATGGTTTAAAAAGAAGGTACCGTGCCTTCGCATGATGTATAACTCATATTAACTTAGCATTTGTCTAATTAATAATTTCATATATAAATTTTTCATTTAATATTTAACAAAAGCAGGATGTTACAAGTATAGATGTATTTTGGAACTTGAGGCATATTATGACAAAAATAGGTAAATGCATTTTAAAACAAACACAAAGGAAAGCTTCCCAACTTTATACAGTTAACACAGAATTGTTAGCATTAGTTGTGAAGGATTAACACAATAACCGTCTTTATTTCTGGGCAAAATTATATGGTCAGAATAATAATGAGTCCCATGCAATATGTCTTTGAAAAGACATAACTCCATGATGTTTTTTTTTTTCTTTTGAAGATTTCTGATACACATTTTGAAAGCTCTAACAGCATCACAGGAATACAAATTTGCATGCATACTTATGCATACACGTACATACACAGCATGCAGCCTACAGCTGAATTCTGCACGACTCCTAAAATGCAAACAGTGTAGGCTTTTCAAATTCTTTCTCATCAATGTTTAAGACATTTCCAAAGCAGAACAGCATTTCTTGAGTACTGGGATATTTTAGTGAGTTTTAATGTGATATTCCTGTTCTTTGTTTCAATGCGGCATATGCAAGTCCTGCTTCCTTCCACAATTTCCTTTGTATGGAAACTGCTGACGCTCTCTTATTTTAGAAGCGTGTCTGCTGCCTCAGAAGTATAACTGTGTACTAACTCAACTTCTGAGTCACACACTTCTGCAATAATAACCCTTTTTCCTGCTAAAACTTAAGACGGTACTTTTCCGTTAACAGGGCAACACTCAAAATGCGCAGTCGATGTGAACTCATTGCTGCTTATTCTTCTTGTGGTTTTAAGTTTCTGTTCATCCTCACAGTATTATGGAATATCCAGAAATACATTTTTGTGGAAATGACTTTTTAACAGTTCTGTCAGAGCACAGCACAAATAAGTATGTGTTTTACACTACTTTCTTTTCATGACAATTATTGCTCAGTTTACAATCTTCCTTTCCTGTATGTACACATTTCAAAGGTATACTAACGTAAACCATAATGTTCAGGATGTGTTTACTGAAAGTGTGACTTCCTTTTTTTTTGTAAAATAATAGTATCTGTTTAAAATCATAACGTACCAGTTTTTCGTGTATGCCATTGTTAGGTTTCTCTGCATGTGCACAGCCTGTTTTCTCTCTCTCTCTCTTTGTAAAAGTGGGTCTATATTATAAACCCGAAAGCTCACAATAGCGAATACATCTACATCGACACATAAAGGTTGATGGAAAAAAACAGCAAAATATGTAATTGGCGAAACTGAAAACACCAAAAGTATTTGCTTGGCCAGCAGAGCGATCATGGGGATGAGGAAATATATCCTTTTCCCCACTGTAGTGCGGTCTCGGAGTTAGTATATTTAAGTAGGGGGTGTGGGGAGTGCAAGGGGGCTTGCCCCCCTGCAAAAGTGTGTTCATTTAATTTTAGTTAGTTAGTTTGAGCTTACCTGCATGGTGCTGTTGGTTGACTAAATACGTTCGGTGTTTTCATTTTTGCCGATTATGTATTTCGCTGTTTTTGTACATTGACCTTTATGTGTTGATGTAGATGCATTAGCTATTTAGAGCTTTAGGGTTTATAATATAGACCCGTAAAAGTACACAAACCAAAGGCCTGAACGAAAACCATCAGTTCTGCTTTGCTGTCATGTGTCATAGAATCACAACATTGTAGCTCTTAAAGTATTTTAATCATGTCCTCTCTACAGTTTATAAGTAAGCCACTTCCTGTTAAAAGAATAACACATCTCAGGCTGAAACCATGCAAGTGCTATAATCTCCAGGCTGAGCCATTTACTGAGCATAGCATGTACCTTCTTTTCAGATGAAACGCACATTTTGCCTGCTGGGCCTGTAACGGTTTGTCCCCATCTTCATTTACCCTTTTCAACACGTGTTCATATTTGTCAAATTCATTTGTCCCCATTGTCAGTGTGCACATGTTGGCAGATACATGTAACAAAATCAATAGTAATGAGAGGATGAGAAGAAACTTAAAACCAGAAATAATAATAATAAGCAGGAGCAGTCATTTTGAGTGTTGACCCATTAACGGAAAAGTACCCTTAAGACTGACCATACAATGAAAGCTCTGTTAATTCTATAGCAAATAAACTGATATTCAGAACTATACTGATAAATACCATTAGCTAATATAAATGTGTAGCCCTACCCTGTAACAAACCTTGATGCCTACCTAAGCCTACGCATATCTTCTAAGCATGGTGGATTAAAAAAAAAATCACATAAGTATACTCAATGCAAATAGTGTAATCCTAATAACCACAACACTATCTTCTGGCAATAACATTGTAGTAAATTTATACTTTGTGACATCCTTCTAATATGTATCTAACAATACATACAAAAGAAGGTTAAAAAAACAAACATTATATACTTACATATACTTTCCATAACATTAGACCTTCACGACCCGCATCCATCCACAAGCAGCAGTCACCTGGCACCTTTAAAATTCTCTCATTCTCTAGACGTCCTCCCTAATTTCTATAATGCACCACAATTCTCTAGATCGAGACTGCCCTAAATACAGACAAGACCAATTAACTAACTAAAAACTTCAGGGACATCTCTCCAGACCTCAGCACAAAAGAAAGGCGAAGGGGGAAGTGGGTAAGGCTGCTGAAGTAGATGAACATGGATCATTAAAATCTAATATTATGATAAAAAGAAGTTATGTTCTTACCATAACGTTCCATCTGTGTTGTTGATCTTCATTCATTCATTACTGATGGGGTGTCAGTTCTGTCTTCGGAACGGAGTCGGCCTTATAACAAGCTCACGCCAGCCAAAAATCTCTCGAGCTAAGCTTACCCATAGTGTCCCTCTCCCTGTTACCTCAGATCAAGTTTGCCCGTAAAAAAGAAAGCAGAGGGTTTTTTCTGAGAAAGTTGCTTAATTCAGGATTTGGACCAAATCCGAACCTCCGGGGGCCTTTTGGAGGGGGAAGGAGGGTGGGACGTAATTAATTAATCAATAACACAGATGGAACGTTATGGTAAGAACATAATTACTTTATCTGATGTTGTTGATCTTCATTCATTCCTTACTGAAGGGACAGAGCCTCTAGCTACTTTATATGTCTTGGGAGGATGTTCCCAAGTACCACTGAACCAAAAGATGCTCTCCCCCTGGAGACCAAATACAATTTGTAATGAGTGATAAAGGTATGAGGGGTAGCCCATGTTGCAGCTGCACATATATCATCCATGGAAGTTCTTGAATGAAAGGCAACAGAAGTCGCCACTGATTTGGTTGAATGTGCTTTGACCTAACCTGGTAGAGGAATTTTGTTATGTTGGTAGGTAAAGCATATACAATTTCTCAACCATTTAGATAAAGTTACCTTAGAAATAGAATTTCCCAAATTTGGTCCTGACAAGGGATATGAATAACTGGTCGGATTTCCGCAGTAATTTAGTTCTGTCTAAGCAGAATCGCAATTGTCTATGTACATCCAGCAAATGAAGGCAGTATTCTCCTTTATTTGAGAAATTTGGAAAGATGACTGGCAGGTCAATTGTTTGATTAATAGTCAATTCTGAAATAACTTTGGGCAGAAAGGAAGGATTAGTCCAGAGTGATACTCTGTCCTTATAAAAGACCATGTAAGGGCATTTTAGGTAAAAGGCTTGAAATTTGGATATTCATCTTCCTGAGGTGATGGCTACCAAGAATAGGTACTTCCAGGATAAAAACTTTATATCACAAGTGGTAGCAGGTTCGAAAGGAGATCGAGTCAAGGATTGCAGAATTAATGTCAAACTCCAAGGTTCGATTGGTTCTTTGAAGGGTGGTCCGATGTGTGACACCACTTTCAAAAAGGTTTTACAGAGGCGACGGGAAATTAAGGACCAGTCTTGGAATCCATTGTGGAAATCTGAGACAGCAGTCAGATGTACTCAAAATGTGGCAGCTGGCGCTCCCGAATAAAGAAGCCTTGACAAATAATCCAGTACAGCACTAACTGGAGCTGAGCGGGGGTCTAGTTCTTTCTGTCGAGACCAAATAAGGAATCTCTTCCACTTGTTAAGGTAGATTTTCATGGTGGATGGTTTGTGTGAAGCCAGAAGAATGTTACATACAGGGGAGGAAAGGTTATTCTGCCTGCCAATTACTGGAAGTAGAGAATCCAAGTTGTCAGTTTGAGACTTGATATGCTTGGATGTATCAACACCTGTGGGTGTGACAATAATTCTGGAGTTGAATCCAGAATCCATGGTTGATGTACTAGGTGAGGCTAAAGGAAGGGAAATCAAACTTGTCAGGGCCAGTAGGGTGCAATGAGGATTACTCGGCATCTTAACCAAAGGGCCTTCTTTAGAAATTGTGGGATCAGCGGGAGGGAACAAAAGTTTAAAGAAGTCCTGTGTGCCAATCGTGTATCAGAGCGTCCCTCAGGGACTCTCCCTGCAGGGGGGTTAGCGCAAAGTAGCTGCTGCATTTGTGGTTCATTGGTGAGGTGAATAGGTTGCAGCAAGGCTGGCCCCAGCAGTCAAAAATCTTCGCCGCTATGGTTGGATTGAGAGACCACTCGAGGCAGGGGAATGCTTTTGCTCAGTTTGTCTGCAATCAAGTTGGAATCCCTGGGAACATGAGCTGCTATGAGAAAGCGATTGGAAGCTATCGCCCATTGCCAAATTCTCATGGCCTCTTGACACAACGGGTAGGAGTTGGTTCTCCTTTGTTTGTTGATATACCAGACCACTGACATACTGTCGGACTGGATAGCAATTGTCCTTGAAGGGAGGACAGGATGGAATGCTTGCAATGCAAGAAGCACTGCCTTCAGTTCTAGAACACTGATATGCAGATTGGCCTCCAGTGGTGACCAAGTACCTTGGACATTCAGTCCCTGGAAGTGCCCCCCCATCCGGTCAGGGAAGCGTCCGTGGTCACTATGGCCTTGGGCTGGGAAGGGGAGAAAGGACGACTGCATAGGGCTTTGTCTGGTTTCAGCCACCAAAGTAAATCTTGTTTGCATTGATTCATTATGCGGATCTGGAAGGATAACGGATGAATCAAAGGGGACCACTGTGCTAGTAGAAGCCAATGCAATAATCTCATGTGTAGTCTTGCCAGCGGAAAAAGAAGTTATGGCTTACCATAACGTTCCATCTGTGTTGTTGACCTTCGTTCATTCATTACTGTTTTATTTACTTATTTATTTATTTATTTTTATTTGAGATTTGTTGACCGGGAAAGTCCGACTAGGTTCCAGAGATCCTGTTTTCAGCGGAGGCCCGGGGAGAAATGCTCCAGAAGCATGTTTTTAGAAATTGCAGATGTTACTGCTGTTGGGTTATCGGTTCCGTCCTCGGAATCAAGCCGGCCATATATCGAGCCTGCGTCAGACAAAAACTCTCGAGCCAAGGTCCTACCGAGAATGCTTTGCTCCCTGTTACCTCCGATCAAGTTTTCAAGTTGATAGACAAAACTAGAGGCTACCTCTAGTCATAACAGACCTACAATAAACAAGTATATGAGATCAACCAAGAGCCTCCAGAAGGGGACAGAGGTTGGGGAGTAATGAATGAATGAAGATCAACACCACAGATGGAACGTTATGGTAAGACACAACTTCTTTATCTGATGTTGTTAATCTTTGTTCATTCCTTACTTATGAGACCTGCTCCCCAGCTACCTGTATCCCCGGGTGGCCCTCATGGAAGGACATTCTTGAGCGCCATGGAGCCAAAAGAAGCTCTACCTTTGGAGGCCAAATCCAATTTGTAATGAAGAATAAAGGTATGAGGTTTGGCCCAAGTTGCAGCTGAGCAAATATCATTGAGGGAAGCCTTAGCATGAAAAGCTGCTGAAGTTGCCATAGACCTTGTAGAATGTGCTTTCACTCTGTGAGGCAAGGTGACATTGTTCTTGTTGTACATAAAGGTAATGCAATTTCTCAACCACGAAGCCAATGTAACATTTGAGACGGGATGACCTAGTCTTGGTCCAGAAAAAGCCAGAAATAGTTGATCTGATTTAAGGGTAGATTTTGTTCTGTCCAGATAAAATTGTATTTGCCTATGAACATCTAAGGAGTGCAGGCAATACTCTCCCCTGTTAGAGTGATTAGGAAAAAATACTGTGAGGTCAATACATTGGTTAATAGACCACTCTGACACCACTTTTGGTAAAAAGGAAGAATTATTTCTCAGTGATACCCTATCCTTATGGAAGATAAGATAGGGAAGTTTGATGCATAAGGCTTAAAGTTGTGACAAGTGTCTGGCCGATGTGATTGCAACTAGAAACAACGTTTTCCATGAGAGATATTTTACATCACATGAAGACGCAGGTTCAAAGGGGGGAGCTGTTAGGGCTTGCAGGACCAAGGCCAAATCCCAAGGTTGAACTGGTTCTCTAAAGGGAGGTTTTAGGTGAAGAACCCCCTTCAAGAAAGTTTTACAAAGTCTATGTTATGTGACATGAGTGAAGAATCCTGAAAACCAATGTGGAAATTCAAAATGGCAGCTAAATGCACACAAATAGTAGAGGCAGACACCCCGGAGTGCAAAGGGTGTGTATAAATAATCCAAAACCACCAAAACTGGGGCTGACAAGGGGTCTGTTTATTCGCTGCCCATAGAGAAAACCTTTTCCATTTATTGAGATAAATTAGTCTGGTGGAAGATTTATGAGATACAATAAGAATATTGCGCACTGGGGACGAGAGGTTTTCCTGCCTGGCAATCATTGGAAGTGGAGAAACCAAGCTGTCAGCTTCAGGGTTGTTAGATTTGGGTGAGACAGACCCTGTGGATGGGAGATCAACATTGGGGATGGATTGAGGAGCCACGGTTGATCTAACAGGTGAGGCCAGAGGAAGGGGAACCAGACTTGTTGAGGCCAATATGGAGCAATGAGGATCACTTTGCTTTTCAACTGCCGATTTCTTCAGAAATTGGGAGATGAGGGGGAGAGGAGAATAGGCATAAAGTAGACCCGAGGGCCAAGCGTGGAATAGAGCATCTCTCGGTGACTGTCCTCGAGGGGGGAATCCGGGCAAAATAGTTGATGCACTTGAAGTTGGTTGGGGAGGCAAAGAGATCGCAGCAAGGCTGGTCCCAGTGGTTGAAAATTTGTGCTGCTATCACAGGGTTGAGGGACCACTCATGAGGTTGTAGAATGCACCTGCCCAATTTGTCCACAATCACGTTGGAGCTCCCAGGAATGTACGTTGCAATTAGAAAGCGGTTGGAAGCTTATCGCCCATTGCCATATTCTCAAGGCATCTCGGCATAACAGGTAAGATCTGGTGCCCCTTGCTTGTTGATGTACCAGACCACTGACATGTTGTCTTATTGAATCGCAATTGTCCTTGACGGAAGAATGGAATGAAATGCTTACAACGCTAGTAGCACCGTCTTCAGTTCCAGGAAACTGATATGCAAAAGGGCCTCTGTCTCTGACCAGGTGCCTTGGACCGAGTTTCCCTGACATAGCCCCACCCCCACCCCATCAGGGAAGCATCCATGGTCACCGTGGCTTTCTTCTGGATGGGGGCTGAAGGGGCGAGACCATTGTTGGTCTCTAGAGGAAAACTGCCTGCAATCTTTCTACAAGGAAAGCAGAATAATTAGCCTAGAAGACTGTAAGAGGAACCAGGTAACAGAGATCCCGAGCTAACTGGTGTCCGAGGGAGAACAATCTCCTCAAGAAGGGGAAAAACAAGGTCTGTCCAGGCTAGGGGGACAGGAGGGAGGGATGCAAGAAAGAAGGCGAGAGAAGACAACTAACATGGAACGTTATGGTAGGTACATAACTTCTAAATGTTAAGTTGTCAATCTCGCCTTCATTCTTGCTGGATGGGACCGCGTCCCTAGCACCCCTATCCTGGGTGGCTCAATGGAACAGACTCTTGAGAACTGTGGAACCAAAACTTGCCCTGTCCCTGGAGGCCAAATCCAATTTGTAATGAGAAAAGAAGGTATGAGGAGTGGCTCAAGTGGCTGCTGCACAAATAGTGTCCAAGGGTAGTCTAGCCTGAAAAGCTGTAGATGTGGCTAGACCTCTAGTAGAATGCGCTTTAGGTTTTGAGATCAGCTGTTTGCCCCTCAGCTGATAAATGTCAGAAATGGTGGACGATAACCATCTGGATAAGGTTACTTTAGAAACAGGAAGACCTTTCCTATTTTCAGCATAGGAAAGAAAAAGCTGATCAGATTTCCTAAATTGCTTTGTTCTGTCCAAATAATATCTGAGTTGGCGATGAACATCTAGGCAATGCAGTTTTTGTTCTGCCCTGTTAGAATAATTGGGAAAAAATACAGGAAGGTCAATGGATTGATTTAAATTTGTTTTTGAAGCAACCTTGGGCAAAAAGGATGGATTGGTTCTTAAGGATACTCTATCCTTGTGGAAGACCAAGTAAGGGGGACGAACACAGAGGGCATGTAGTTCCGACACTCTCCTAGCCGAAGTAATAGCAACTAGAAAGAGAGTCTTCCAAGAAAGACATTTTAATGAGCATGTAGCAGCTGGTTCGAAAGGGGGAAGTATCAAGGATGCCAGCACTAGATTTAAGTCCCACTGTGGTGGAGGATCTCTAACAGGGGGCTTAAGAAGGAACACCCCTTTGAGAAAGGCTTTACAAAGTTTGTGAGACATGATATTGAGGTCTGCAAATCCGACATGGAAATTAGAGATTGCTGCCAACTGGACCTTAACTGTGGAAGCAGAAGAACTGGAGCGAAAAATTTCAGCAAGAAAGTCCAAGACCGATTGAATAGGGGCAGTAAAAGGATCTATGTTCTTAGACTTTGCCCAAAAAGAGAAACGTTTCCACTTACTAGTGTAAATCCCCCTGGTAGAGGACTTTAGAGAAGCTACTATTATATCTGTAACGGGGTTAGAGATCATAGGAAGCCTGGCTAAGGAAGGAAGTGGAGCAACCAAGCAGTGAGGTTGAGGGAACGAATTGATCGGTGCAGTTGACCCGACTGGTGGGTCAGAAGATCTGGAATTGGATCCAGATGCCAAGGCTGCACCATGAGATGGCGATAAAGGAACGGGAACCAAATTTGTCGAGGCCAGTAAGGGGCAATAAGAATCATTTTGGCTCTCAAGACGGTAGCTTTCTGGAGTACTTGAGGTATCAATGAAAAGGGGGGAAAGGCATAAAGAAGTCCCCGAGGCCAATCTTGGGTAAGAGCGTCTCTGGGGGGATGGCCCGGAAGTGGAAAGAGAGAGAAGAAGTGTGGGCATTTGCTGTTTTGGGGTGTAGCAAAAAGATCGCAGCATGGGCGGCCCCACTTCTGAAAAATCTCCTCCACTATGGATTGCTTGAGAAACCACTCGTGAGGCATGAGTATAGCTCTGCTCAATCTGTCCGCTAATATGTTGGTTTTCCCGGGGATATGCGTTGCTACCAGAAACCGATGAGAGGAGATCGCCCATTGCCAAAGTCTGAGAGCTTCTCGACACAAGGGATAGGACTTGGTTCCGCCCTGCTTGTTGATGTACCACACCACGGACATGTTGTCCGTGTGAACTGCAATAGTTCCTAAGGGAAGAAAGTCGTTGAGGGCTTGCAACGTTAAAAGCACTGCTCTCATCTCTAGGACATTTATGTGCAGGTGGTATTCGAATGGTTGCCATGTGCCATGAACCATCCTGCCCTGATAATGCCCCCCCCCACCCGATCAGGGAGGCATCCGAAGTGACTGTGGCTACCGGGGCCGGGCGGACAAATAGTCTGCCCTGATGGACTAGGGGAGAGGAAGTCCACCAGGATAGATGGCTCTTGCAGGTTTGTGTCACCAGGATCTTGTGACGCATGGAAAGCTGCTGGAAGGACCATTGGGTGAACAACATCCATTGCAGGAGGCGCATGTAAAAACGGGCCAGAGGGAGAAGTGTGATGGCAGCTGCCATGAGGCCCAGCACTTTCAGGACCAACCTGGCTTGTACCCTTTTGCTGGATAGGATGATCCGAACGTGGTTTTGGATATCTAGGATTCTTTGACTTGTTAGGTTTGCTGACATCTGAGTAGTGTCTAGATTTGCGCCTATAAAGGAAATAGATTGGGAGGGCGATAAGGAAGACTTTTGAAAGTTGACCGAAATTCCTAACTGACCGCAGAGACGTAGAGTATAATCTCTGGCTTGGAGAAGTTGATGCCTGGTGGTGGCTGAGAGGAGCCAGTCGTCGAGATACGGAAACACCTGGAATCCTTGACGTCTCAGGTGAGCCGTGACCGCTGCCATGCATTTGGTGAACACTCTGGGGGCTGTAGTGAGACCAAAGCGCAGGGCTCTGAATTGAAAATGACTGGTCCCCAGCCGAAAGCGGAGAAACCTTCTGGAGCGTCTGTGGATTTTTATGTGATAGTACGCATCCTGAAGGTCTATGGAGCACATCCAGTTGTTTTTGCCCAAGAAGGGCAAAATCGATTGAAGTGTGACCATCCGAAATCTTGTCTTTTTGACAGACTTGTTCAGTCTGCTGAGGTCTAATATTGGTCTCCAGTCTCCCGTCTTTTTGGGAACCAAAAAGAACCTTGAGTAGATTCCGGACTCTAGTTGATCTGTTGGAACTGGTTGGATGGCCCTTTTTTTTAGAAGCTTTGATACCTCTAGCTTCGCAATTTCCCTTAGACCGGGTGGAACGTCTGGAAGGGAACCTTTTTGAGGGAAGGGGCTTTCCTCGAAGGGGATTTTGTAACCCTTGGATATGATCGACTGTACCCATCTGTCTTGAGAGAGGGAAAGCCAGGCTTCTGGGTACAGCGACAATCTCCCCCTGACTGCCTCCAAGGGTGGGCAGTCGGGCAACAACTCAGGGATGCTGGAAGGGCTTGTCAGAGAGAGGCTCTCTGCTGCCCTGGTTCTGCGGACCTCCTCTGCCCCTAGGGCAGCGTTTATTGTTATTACCCCCTCTGCCTCTGGGGGTAAATTGACCACGTGCTTCAGGCGCGACTCCATGAGATTTTCGGAACCACATTTTCCCTCCCTTCTGACCTTTGGGGTAAGGTCTAGAAGGGGTGGAGAAACGGATTACTACGGCAGAAAGATTCTTGCCGTCTTGCTCGCACCTGGTTAATGTGTCCTTCATCTGAGGCCCAAACAAAGTAGTGCCATCAAAGGGAGAATTTGTGAAGGACGCCTTAAAGGGGTCTGCGAAATTGCAAAGCCACATCCAGGATTGACGTCTAAGAGCCACTCCTGTTCCTGCGGCTCTACTCGCCCCATCGGCTGCATAAGAAATGAGCCGCATGGAGGAGTTAGTGATGGAATTTAGGATTCCAAGCTGAGAGGCAATCTTCTCTTGAGCCCCAGCAGCTGACGGATCCTGTACTACCTCACCCAATTCTTTGAGGATGTCTCTTTGAAGTCGGGTGAAGTGACATAAATAATTCAACGAACGCATAGCAAAGGTCGCTGAGGAAAACATCCGCTTACCATACCTGTCCATGGTCCTAGACTCCTTGTCAGGAGGATGGACTGGTATGGAAGGATCTGCAAGTTCCTTTTTGGTGGCGGCTGCCACCACCATGGCATCAACTGGAACACCTTTAGTAAGAAACTGCTTCTCAGTGGGGGCCGTCATAAATTTAGAGGGCCTCCTGGGGACTGGTTCCACAGAATCAGGAGATGCCCACGCCCTTCAAGCTATCACCTCCATGAGGGGGTCGAAAGGCGGAGACACCCAGGAGGTGGAGGGTCGAGATCCAAAAGCCTCCAGGTATACCGACTCATCCTCGGAGGGATTAAGGGAGGACCAGTTTCCCCTCTGTTTTAGGAGTTCTAGGATGTCTGAAAAGGAGACATCCTCAGAGGGGGATCTTGGGGACCCCTCCGACTCATCTAAGTCGGTATCTGATGTCGTAGACTCAGGGGAGTCTAAGTGCTTCCTCTTGCAGGTCCTCTTACGCGGGGGCTCTCCTGAAGGATCAGGAGAAACCTCGGAAGAGGAAGTTCTTCCCAGTGGGTAAACCTGGGGCGATGGATCTCTGGGTCCGGGAGCAAGAGAGTGGGAAGAGACATCTACAGGCACCGTAGAGGGAGGAGCTAAAGGAACCGACAGCTGACTAAGCTCGGGGGCTAGCACACTCCTCATCACTTCGAAGGCTCCCCTCCCAGGGAGGGCCGAGAGACCCAGCTCCGAAGAAACGGGGACCCCCGGCCCCACCGAAAAGGAAGGCTCCGAAGCAGATGTCGGCACTGAGCTCACCAAGGCCGAAGCCCTGAGAGGGAGAGCGGGGTCGGACAAGGGTCCAATGCCACTCGCCCCCCCCCCCGGAACTGACCAGGGAAGCCCGACGACCGGATCCCTCCAAGGACGGTCTCGAGGAGGAGATAGGAGTCGAAGACGACGGAGCCGAAAGGTGTGGTATCGGCTCCGAAGCCACAACAGTCAAGGTTCCAATAATCTCCGGCTCCGAGCTCTGAAGGAGAGTCGAAAGAGGAATCTCAGGAGGGTGTGGAATAGCGGTCGTCTGCTGAGACGGGCTATGGAGCATCTGGGCCAATGCCTGTGATTTTAGTAGTCTACTCACCACTCTCTCCAAATCATGATCTGAGAGCCTGGAAGACCTTGACGATCGGCTCCGATGGCTCCGTTCCGAAAGTAAGGGGGAGGCCGGAGCCGAGTGGATAGACTCCAGTGAAGGAGATCTAGACCTCTTCCTCGACGGAGCCATCGGAGCCGACGAACCTTCGGTCCCAGTTGGAGCCGACAACTTGTCGGCTCCGAGCTGAGGTAGAGAGGTCTCGGCTCCAGCCGGAGCCGAAACATGCTTCGAAGCTAGGGTATCGGCTCCAGCCAGAGCAGACACGGGTGCCGAAGCCAGGGTATCGGTGCCGATCGGCGCCGATACAGAAACTCCCATGGAGGAAGGATCGGCTCCAGAAGGAGCCGATATCGACTCTGGAGGAGTCGGAACCAAGGCCACAGACTTGGACACCGAAGTCTGGGTCTTGGGTGGCTTAGAGGGCTTCCCGGAACCGACCTTAGACGGGAAGCTCTCAGGCTTAAAGAGACCCCTGAGGATCAACTTATTTCTACGCTACTGCAGGACTCTCTGGCTGGAAGAATGACAAATAGCACAGGAGTCCTGCAGGTGTAGGGGTCCCAGGCAATAAATACAAGAAGTGTGACCGTCTGTCAGAGACATCTTCTGACAGCACGAGTCACACTTCTTAAAACCTGAGACCCTAGTGTCTTTTGACATGACCTAGTAGGACACTAACACACTCGGTCCTTAATTAGTCTAATTAAAGTAAGCACAGACGCACCTACACAAAAAATCCTGACAGGAAAAAGTTAGATGGGAAGGCCTAAGGCCTGACTGACAGAAACATTATAAAAAGGGGGAGAGGAACTAACGGGAATAGGGTCTAAGTGAAATGGGAATAACTAACTTTAACAGGGAGTAAAAATTTTTCAACTATTCAAGGTTGAATCTCTTTGAAAATGTAAATAAAGTTCACTTACCAGGAGCTGGTAAAGAAGGTGACCTCATGAGCGAGCGGCAAATGAGATCTGGGTTATTACCGCCTTGCATCATGGGATATAGGGCTGCCTTGAGCTGGTAAAAGTGATTCTCGAGCTTAGCAAGTGCCAAGTCGGAGCCCATCCAGCAAGAATGAAGGCGAGATTGACAACTTAACATGTAAATTTAGTTCTAGAATGAAATGAAAGCCTTGTAGCACATCAGGGTTGCTAAGAGAAGGCCTGAGCAAAAAGCACCCCCCCCAAAAAAAGATGACTTGCATACCTTCAAGAAAGTTAAGGAAAGAGAGCTTATCCCTTGAAGGAAACTAGACATGGCTGTTATGTGAACCTTTACCGTAAGAAGATGGACTGTACATCAAACATGTCAATTAAAAACTGCTGTAACCAGAGCTGAGTAATGGTCTATGCTTTGGTCTACTACCCACAGAAAAAGCTTGCTCTATCTGTATAGGATTTATGGGATACAGAAAGGATCTGGACTATCCTTTAAGGGAAAAGCTGAGCCCCTGACTATTAGGGGGAACTGGAGAAACCAAGCAGATAATCTGAGGGACTGTATGCCTGGGTGAGCTTGGACAGATGGGTTAAATAGCAGACCTTTCTGAGGCCTAAGGGCAAGAGGCATCTCTAACAGGACAGTCCATAGCAGAGAGAATCAAACTTCAGTGGGCCAAACCAGGACTATGAATATAACTTTGGCCTTGTGCATATTTGACTTCTGCATAAACTTCACTTTGAGTGGAAACAAAAGAAGGCATAAAGAAAATGCATAGGTCACTGCAGAACCAGAGCATCTTGAGTTCTGTCCCTGTTGCAGAATTACAGAGAAACAGGTGCTGCATTTTGATACTGGCTGGGGATGCAAACAGGTCACAGTGAGGCCTTCCTCCTGGAGACAGATGGTGCTTGCTGCTAAGTGACTGAAGGATGACACAAGAGGCATCAAAAGTCATCGACTGAGCTTGGCCTCGGGATATCTGACCTATCTGTGCATGTATATTACAATGAGAAAGCAGCATATTGATATGGTCCACCTGTATTACATTATGGCTTCCTGAAATAGGGGACAGGAGGGAATTCTGCCCTGCTTGTTAATGTATACATCCATTGCGATGTTTTCAGAGTGGATGGCAATCACACCTTGGGATATGCAGCATTACTAGGACTGCTCTCATCTTGGGTGGTCTGCCTCATCTCCAGATGATAATATTCAAACAGGCCTCTTGCTATGACCATCTCTCTTGGACTGTGTGCCCCCCAGGGTAGAAGAGCCACTGTAACAATCACACAGGAGGATGGAGACACAAATATACCCGAAAAAGGCTGCCTGCCTGAAGTCACAAAAGAAGATGCTGCTGGAAAGACTGACATTTGAACCAGAAGGAACACTGGGTCCAAATTCTGCAGATTCACTGAAGTATCCTCATTCTGTATCATACTAAGGGAATTAACCAAAATTTCTCTCAGCCATTAGACCCACAGCTTTAAGCCATACAGACACTGTCAGTTTGAGGGATGTCAAGAGAATATGTATAGTACACTAAATACTGGTTAACCACACAGGTCTTCACGTGCAGATAGCCACTGTTGATGAGCTGTGCTTGCCATGGCTCCAGATGATTCTGCAGCACTCTGAGATATCCACAAGGTTGTGAATAAAGTTGTTCCTTGCTCTGATCAACAATTTCCTCACAGTGGTCACCATGACTAAGTTGTCTAGATACAGGAAGCCAGGGATACCCCACATCCTGTGATAGGCTGCTACAACTGCCATAAATTTGTTGAATACTTGGGGGCTGTGGTGAGACCAAATGGCAAGGCTTGGAACTAACTATAACTGGCTCCAAACCTAAAGTGCAGGAATTTCCTGTACCCTGATGTGCAAACAGGTGTTTTGCAGATCTAAACAGCACATCCAGTCTCCCTTCAGCAAACACCAAAGAACAGGCTGCATCATGATAATCTGGAACTTTGCATGTCTTATGTATTGACTTATTCTGCTTATATCTAATATGGGTAAGAGATCCTCTGCCTTCTTGAGAACCAAAACAAATTTGAATAAACTTTAAAAAAATCTTCCAGTCCTTTCTGGTTTGGTAGGACCTATTAGATGGCTCTTTTCAAAACATTCGCTGCTTCTAATTTGGCCATTTTCTTTTGACAAGTTGAAACATCTGGAACTAAGGTTGCTGGCCTTGGTGGGTATATAAAAATGATTTTGTCAGGGATGTTTAACCTTATTAGTTTGAAGGCCATTTGCCATGTAGGTAAGGGTACATTACCATACATAAGATGCATCTGTTTTTTTATGCACTCCACACTCAAGAGTGGAGCTTAGTCATGGAACAAAAAAAACAAACACTGCTGGTTTCAGAATCACTTCTGTATTCTTCCAGGCTGAAAACAAGCTTATAAATTATAACACAAATCACATTATCCTTGTTGTGGCACAAATGTAATGACACAAACACATATTTTAAAAATGGTATAACTGCAAATCTAGGTGAAATTTTACCAAACAAAATATGACAAATATAAAAAAAAAAAAAAAAATCAGAATAAAAGGCAGTTGAGATGAAACACAAAAAAACACAATTAATGGGATGTCTGACATTACTTGTTTCTGCACAAGTAGTCCATATCTGCATCAGCCTTTGAAATAGCAATCCAAAGTGCATCTGCGATAACAGATCTTGTTTTGCTTTTCACGCTCTTCATTCTGATTAAGAGCTGATCGTAATGATACTTGCTGCCAAAAAGTGCAGTAAACATCAACGATAATCTTTGTAGAAGACTTCTATGATATTTGGATACAGTTCTGCAGAAACAAGTACTGTAGATCTGTAGAAATTCAGAAGTCTGTCTGTAAAGGCTCTCATAAGTCACTGTTTTGAAGTTCAATGATTTCTAACTGCATGGTATCAGGAGCAGTGCAGGGGTCAGTTTATGTTGGTCATGTAGTGATGAGATGAGGAGATAAGGAGAACTGAGTAAAGGGGTATATTTCTGTGCATTCATTGAGAGGGAAGCTGATTGGAGATAATGCACCAGCATTTTCAGCCTTTTATCATACTCTGTCCAATGTACTGTGTGCCCTGATTTTTCATAATTTTGTATCTGCTCATTGTAAAATATATGGTTTTCTTGGAAATTGTTGAACTGTGGTGAGTTAAATAATACATACTTACAAATAATTCAAGCACGGGCAATAATGCCCTTCTAGACTGCCAATAGACCAAAAAATTTGTTCCTATAATAAGTGTCCAGGCTGTTCAAAAAAATTTTAAACTAGTGTTTGCTTTAATGTAATTTGGTAGTCTATGACATGCATCATCTACTCTGTCAGAGAACTAATTAGAACACTTCTTATTCCCACAGAATCTTCTACATACATTATCTGTTAATTCTATACTACTTTATGATAACCCCAACCATTCTCAGAGGTAGCGGTCTCTAAATGCCCCATACACCTGAATAAAGTCTCTTCTTAAATATCTGTACGAGGCACTCTGCAAGTTCAGATATTTCACTCTTTCAGAATAACTGAAATGTCCACATCCATGCATGCCCTTTGTACACTTCTGCTGTACTCTTTCCAGTTTACTCATGCTTGTTTTATTATAAAGTTTCCATATTGTTATTTCACACTCATGTTTGCTTCTAATGTAACCAATAAATATGACTTCATAATTTTTGATTTCCTAGATACAACATATAGTTCTGTAACTATCATTAACCAGTTGGTTGATATGATTAGTAACACTCAAAGCTGGATCTACCCATAAACCAAGGTCCTTAAATGACTCTACAGTTTCAATCACTATGTGATATATTAAATATTCACCTTTCAATTTATGTCTCCAAAATCTCATATGCTTAGTTTTTTGATGTATTTAGCAGCATATTATTTTCCTGTGCCCAAATGATCATTTTTAGTCAAGTACTTTTGCAGACATGCCCTATTTATAACACTTGTAATCAGTTTATCCAATTTCAAGTCATCTGTATACAGACTGTAGAACACCACAGATAAAAAGATATATCCAAAAGATACAACCTAAACAAGTATGGGCCTAGGATAGAGCCCTGTGGGACACCTTGATTGTAACCTCAAATTTCACCTATTCAATATTTATATGGTACTTGTCATGGCCTGTTTGTAAGTCATACAGCTATCCACCTTATAAACAGTAAATCAATTGTTCTAATTTATTGATCAATGTTTGGTGCATGACTCTATAAAAATGCTGAAGTTAAATCTGTACAAATTACAAAGCAGTACGATTTTTCCATTTGTAGCTGTTATTATATTGTTATAAAACATCATGTTACAGGTGGTAATAAATCTATTTTCAACATATGCATGCTAATACATGGTTTCAGGTCCCAACCTTTCCATTTCTGGCAGTAATTTATCCAATATAACCTTCTCCATTATTTTTCCACAACAAGAAAGTAAACTTAGTGGGTCTGCATAACTCGATCTGTCCTACTCCCCTTTCCCTTAAAGACTGGTTTAACAACTCCATGTTTTCGGTCTTGAGGAATCTTCCCCATAATTATACAACCTAGTAAATAATAGATATAATACTACTGTAAGTTCATGACAAAGTGTTCTCAAGTCATTATTACTAATTCTATCCCCTCCCCGTGTTTCCCTGTGTTTATGTCAGTAGGAGGTTATCACCCCTTTCTGGAGTCAAACTTATTTGCATAAGAGTTTATAAATATATCTATAACCTGTTGTGTCTGAGAATAACTTTTAGAATCTACACACAGTTTATCAGTTTGAATGTCTTCACTCCTACCACATCTTTTGTATCTATAAAATTGCTTCCTATTATGCCCAATATATTTACATATTTTTCTTGATCTTGTCTCCCACTATGTCTAATCTGTCTGTCCAGTTCTTATGGAAATATATCATCTTGATGTTAAAAATTGTTTTGATTTTTTTTTTATTCAGTTTCACATTCCAAACTTTCTATATTCCTTCTGCAGTTTTTTTTCCGCTGAACGCATCACTCCACACAGTGACCATTGTGCTTCCATATAATCTGTTCTGTACATTGGTTTAGACTTTGCTTTGGAAGAACTATCTAGCAACCATGATCACTGCACAACAACAGTGGTAAAATGTGACATGAACAGTAATTTCTTTAGGAACACAATCTCTAGCATGTTCTGTTCCCTGGTAGGCTTTCTTGCAATCTGAAGCAATTGTTCCTGAAGATACATTGCAAATAGTTTCCTTACTAATGTGGTTGAATCAGTATTATTCCAGTCCATTTCTGGTAAATTCATGTCCCCAGCCATTATTATTATTCCCTCCAGTGTTTCTTGCAAGAAATGTATGACTTTCTGTAGGTCATCAGCACTTGACTTTGGTGGTGTATGCGCTCCAACAACTGTTACATGTTCCTGGGATACCTTTATTGTAATAGTTACACAGGGATATCTTTATTGTCGTAGTTACATAATCTGCAATATTGGTATTATGACTGAACATGTAATAACCACAGGTCTCATAATCTTAAATCCCCATCATAACACCTCTACCTGATTTTTTTAGAATGTCTTTTACAGTAAAACATTTATACCCTGACAGAACTGGATTCCAGTCATTGTTCTTTGACCATGTTTCATAAAAAGTATCATCATCAGTATTACAGGAGCATAGCAAATCTTCAAAAAAATTATTAATGCTTTAACATTAACAACCATCAGAGATGTACCAAATATTCCTGTCTGCAGACTGTTAAATTTTCGACATAACCAATATCCTGCCCTATGTTTGTCAAATATTGCAAAATACCTGCTGCAAAAACTCTCTTCCCTGATCTTGACAAGTGTACGCCATCCTGTCTAAACACATGTATGCCCAAATTTTGGCTCATATACTCTACACATCTCCATTTTTTTTAAACAAGACATTTTTTATGTAGGTACTTACCCAAAAAATCTTTTCATTCACAGTGACCTGACTCTCCTTTCTATATATGATTTGTGAAAAATAGGCCCTAACACCCGTACAAGCTATGCTATTTAAGAAGGCTGTTAAGTTCCCTACTAACAGTCAGTGAGTCTTTGTAGATGACATCATTTTTACAAACATGACTAAAACACATCCATACCTCTTAAAATGAAGGTGTTCCAAGGCCTTTATCACATCCTCTACTTTTGCTCTTGGCAAACATGACACTGTTTGATGTTTATTATCTTCTCTGGAAATGTTAAGTATCAGTTTGTCTAATAACTGAATCGCCAATTACAAGAATATTTTTTCTGACCAGATCTGAACAATCTTCAACTTCAGTAATATTTGTTACATTAGTTGTTACAGAGGAATGATCTTCATCATCAATAGTCTTATTAATCTCACTGCTTATTACATTTGCAAGCCAACAGCTAGCATCCAGATGGCTTTCTGCTCAAGCATCTTGAGCCATCTTTCTCTCTCTCTCTTTTTTTGTTACAGCAATGTTCTTCAATTGTTTTCCTTTTCAACTGCCCTTTGCCTCTTTTTTCTACATTTTACTTTGGAAAAATACCTTTTTATGTAGAATGAAGTTTTTCTGGTAGGAAAATGTTACCTTTCCAAGTAATCTGTGTGTTACATAAAAAAGCAGTGTCCTTTCAGTATGTATTCTCTGTTTTATAGACAATGATCACTTTCTTTTTCTTCCTTGTCATTTGCTGTGAGCTTGGTCCTTTCTTTTTTTAATTTTTTTTCTGTATGTTCTGAATCCTTAGATTACTGAATACACATATCCAGAATTCCAAAGTCATCAGTGGAATTATCTTGTTCAGTAGGGATTGAGTGATCTTTACTGACAATAGACACTTCATTTCCTACATGAGTTTTATTTGCTCTTTACCCAACATTATTTATTTGCTCTTTACCCAACATTATTTATCTTATCAGTCCAATCATTAATATATGCAACAACAGTTCTGCAAGCTGTGCCAAAAGTACAAGTACAATGGTCATCTGTAAGTATAGATTTACTACAAGTAATGGGCAAATCATCCGACTTTTGACATGAGGAACACAGATCACCAATATTATCAGATGTTACCTTTAAATATACATAGTGCACTGCCCAAGACACTTGTGCTTTAGCAAATTAATGGCATACTAATTAAAGGAATCCATTTTCAGCTGCAAATGAATAAAGAATTCTAAAAGAAAATGATCATCAAAATCATTTACCACAAAATTCAAACAGATTTGAGTTTCAGATACAATATCCTTCAGAAAATGCATGGTAATGGTAAAACGATTGTACCAGCTTATATCTTCCAATATTTAAAAAATGCAGTCTATGTATAAATAATTAAGTGTACATATTCTTATCTGTTTTATACATTTTTGCATCGCTTGCAATTCTTGTCATTTGTGTGAGATTTTCTACTAAGAGTGTTGTCGTTGAATTGATAAAGTTAATTATTAGTAAAACGTATGATGTAGTCTGCAGTGCATATCACTATGACCAGTAAATGAACTACAACACTACGTCTTTTTTGTCAGGGATTTACTTGTTAATTTGACTTGGGAGGGGGTGCAGCAATGAGGTTACATTCTGTATGTCAGCACGAAAAGTCTTGTAATGAAGACTGAATCACAGTGGCTGTTGGTAACCTACACAGCCCTTGTAAGGTTAATTCTGGAAGATGTGCAGATTTTTATACCTACTTTGGAATGCTTACAGATCAAAGGAAATTGTTCAGTTTGACTTATGTCTTTCTTGGTCCCTTCTCCCACAGATACTTATCACAATGCCATCAGTAAGAAAAAAAAAAGATTGACACTGAAGCTCATGTTTTCAAAAGCCCATGGTCTATGACCATTTCCTGACTGAACAGCATGGAGTTACTGTGTGTTTCATTTGTCAAGAAACTTCAGCTGAACCAAAGAGTACAATGTAAACTATACTATAAAGCATACAGCTAAATTTGACATCATCACTGGATGACTGAATAAAGACAAGAGTAAAAGACCTGAAACATGGTTTTAACTATCAACAATCATTTTTCAAAGTTGCGAGCTCAAGTAGTGAAGTGCCAGCAAAAAATCAGCTGTTTGACAGTAGAACTAACAGCTAAAAGAGGGAAGCCATTCTTGGATGGAGAGTTTGTGAAAGACTGCCTTAGAATATTTGCAGATGTGACCTGTCTAGAGAAGTTAACAGTTGGAAATCAGAGCCTTGCACAAAAGACGGTTGCAAGATGAATGGAAGACCAAAATGCAAACATCAAAGATAATATTTGTAGAAGACTACAACACTATCAATTCTTCAGCTTTGTAATCAGTGAAAGTACTGATGTTGGGGATGTTGATCTACTGGTTATAATTGTTGAGCAGTTGACAAGTCTTTGATATGTTGGAAGAACGACTGTAGGTTTGTGCAATGAAAGGCACTACAACTGGGAAGGATATTTTTGGTCAAGTGAAACAGGTTTTGGAGAAAATGAAGCTCAATGAAGCAAAACACTGTGGGGTCACAGTTGATGTTAATCAAGAGAACCTATGTGCCAAAACACTTGAAATGAAAGAGGTAATTTCAACGGTTAACTTTATAAGATCAAAGGGTCTAAATCACAGGTAGTTTAAAGTCTTTGCTGAAGAAGCATGTGGAGAACATACTGATGTGGTTTACTTCTGTCAAGTCTGGTGGTTTAACAAGACAGCAACACTAGGTAGATTTTCTTTATTGTGCGAGGAAATACAATCTTTCATGCCTACAAAAGAAAAGATGAGGAACTACTGGAGATTTGTGCAGTGAAAGGCACTACACCCAGAAAAGATAATTTTGATCAAGTGAAACAGGTTTTGGATAAAATGAAGCTAAACCCGGTGGGGTCACAACCAATGGAGCTCCATCCATGACAAGGAAGGAAAGTGGATTTGTCAGTTTAATGATGAAGTCAGTGTCATTGGCACTAATGGTGCATCTCTGCATAATTCATCAAGAGAACCTGTGTGCCAAAACACTTGAAACGAAACAGGTCAAAGAAAGATAATTTTAGCTGTTAACTTAATAAGACCAAGGTGTCTGAATTAGAGACAGTTTAAAGTCTTTCAAACACAAAAAAGCCAGGAAAGCACAAAGAAACAAGCGAAATGGCAGGAGGAACAATCGCAAGTAGGTCCACAGAAATCAAGAGTCAAAAATAGCGTATACAAGTTTAATATCTTCATCTGTATAGCTTCATAGAGTAGTGCTAAGCTAATTGCCCTTGCGAGCCATTTTAAGCCTAGCCAATTATCCCTTGTGAGACTCAAACCATGTACCTTTTGTTTGTAAGGCAAACACCTTAACCATTAGGCCACCCTCCCAACCCTGTGCTTTCATCACACGACTTCATCAGACGCATAACATGCTCATGGTTGCCAGCAGGCATACACTATGTACACTAAAGCATACATGAGTTCAACTAGGGGAAGGGAGTTGCAAAAAAAAAAAAAAAAAATTAGAGTGTTGGAATTTCTTTTCAGTCGTCCCCTACCCACACGTTAGCCGCGTGCTAATGCTAAAGTAATTAACTCACACACAGGACCAGTACTTAACACTTCTTTTGTTTGTGTGGGAAAAAAAGTAATAAGCCCCATTCCAGTGTTCTTTTTTTCTTCCAATTACTATTTGCTGCCTGGAGAGGCAAGGGCTGTCTCAGTAAAGAAAGGTGAATGGCCTTTATTTTGATTAAAATGTGAAGACAAGCAGCAGGCAAAAAGTCTTCAGATATATCGGAACTGCAGGGGGCTAGGGATACTGAATGCATGTGGAGGGAAGAGGCATGACACAGATAGTTTGGAACTTCCATTTTTTTTGTCTGCAGACTGCATTTCTATTGGTGGGCTGTTTAATTTCATTAAATACATCTGCAGTTAATGTATCAGCCTTACTGTTTGAGCTTATGAATAAATATTCCACTGCTTAAGTGTCGATTTCCTGGTTCTGGTTCTATAGCCATCGCACCTATTGCAGCTGAATCAAAAGCCAGTTTGTTTGTTTGTGTCTTTTGGCTTTTCCCGGTTAGGTGTCGCCACAGCGGAACTCCGGTCTGCTAATGATTGGTAGTTGATTTTTACGTGCCGAGTTACCAGCCCTGACGCACAACCTTCAATGAAGGTACGCCCATTCACACATGTCTCCCATGCAGAAGATGCTCTAGCTGTGAATCGAACCGGACAGCGTCTTACTGTGAGGCGACAACGCTGCCGCAGCACCACCACCGCGGATAGCTGAATCAAAAGCCAGTGATCTTGTTAATTATTAATGCATGGGATCTAAAGTTTGTTATGTTTATGTGTTGCTTTTGCTTTTCTGCATGCTGCTTTTTTGGTGGTTTTCTTGCAGGTGGTAGTCAGGGAAAGAAAAGATTTTAGATATTGTTTTTTTTCTCTCTCTGTCTAAATCTAGAATAATCTACAGTGGAAATGTTCATTGTGTCACTTGTTCATAGTTTGACATTTGCATTCATATCAGGTCTGGGAGAGCTACATTTTGAGGGACATGGTAAGAAACCCAGTTGTAGGAGAAAGGAACATGAATTGTCAATATTCACTTACAGTACAATATACTGGATATATGTTTGCTTACTAATAATTATGAATATATTGCACTATTTCCACCTGTAGTCAGTGTTTCCAAAAGCAGGTAACTTAAATTATTGCATGACATCAACTGAAACAGCAGATCATGCTGATGAACTCTGTCATTTACATTTGTGCTATAAGTTGCGCATCTTTACAGATATTTAGTATTACTTATATAATGAATTAAGCATATTTTTGTAAATATCTCAAAAAACAGTTAGAAAAATATATTACTGTCATGTGAAAGCTCATGTCTTGCCAATAAATGTGTTCTGATAAGAGTTTGGTGTGTGCGGTCTTCAAGAAATGAAAATTTGTGAAACTTTAAAGACAGATATTCTGGTTTTACAAGCATTAAGATAGTTAGCATTTTCTTGCATTATATTTTTTAACTTGATTTTTTTCAGAAATGCACTTAAATGAATGCAGGCTGTTAGAGGTGTGACATTCCAGAGCTCAGAGGTGATAACAAGTTAAAGAGGAGGAGACAAGCAAATTAGGCTCTCTAGCCTTCCCTTTTTTTTTCCAAAAACATTCCAAAAACATTTTTATTTTGTTTTCATTAAAAACACTCAAATGTACATACAACAAATACAATAAATCAATAACAAAACTATTTACAATATTTACATTCATCCATGATAAACAATCATTTTATCCATGAGAAGTTATCAGTATTTATTCAAAAGGTTTTCCAATTTTTGCCATGCTATTTTTTAGGAGTAATGTTATGAGTTCAATAACAAATGATTTGCATTATTTTTTTTCATAAACAACTTTTGCTAAATTAATACATTCTTTAAACATCAAATCTTGTTTACTTTTCCAGTGCAAAGTAATAACTTTTCTGGCAATTGCAAGAATTGACCAGAGTAACTGAATCTGAGATTTAGGTATTACATTAGGTATAGGAACATTGAATAGGATTAGTGAGTTAGAAATATGACAGAACATTTCTAGATTCAATGAACATGCGAACCCAGTTGGCATCTAGTAATTCATCACATTTCCAACATTTACTTTCACTGTTTTTGAGTATAAGATTTATTTTATGTGGAGTATAGACACTCCTATTCATAAATTTCCATGTATACAACCTCCAATATAATGAAGAAGAGGTACCATACGTAGATTTCAATAACAGTTTTTTGGATTCATCAGACATTTGTTCTCCATTAATCTTTACATAGCAATTCCAAAAATCCGAGTCAAACTTTAGTGTCTTCTCTTAGTATCTTATAGATAGGCGAGATACTTAATTTTTGATCATTCGTCTTTTCAAGACACTTAATAAAAAGCTGGATCAAACTAGGTATACATTCAGTCTCTAGGTTGATTGATACTTTCAGTTTGTTTTCTATAAACTGCCATAATGAGTGTATAAACAACCAACTGTCTTGACTATTATCAGAACTACATAGAAGAGAGTTTAATGGTTTAATACTCTTATTTTCAATAAACTGATGCCAGAATATCAAGTTATTTTCCTTTAATTTTTGCATCGAGGCATTGATGTTGAAAGAATCTAGGCAATCAGGGGAGTATGCTATAGGCAATATAAGAAATAGAAATTGTTTAATGTTGTAATTACAACCAATTATATTTTTAAAGTTATTAAATATTTGATTAATGCCATAAGAACAATGATCAAACTTCTTATTAAATAAACAAAATTCACATATAAGCCAATGAACTCTTCTTATTCCATTGTTGTTTGTTATTTCGGCTTTTCCCGGTTAGGGGTCGCCACAGCGGAACACCGGTCCGCTAATGATTGGCAGTACATTTTTATGGTGCCGAGTTGCCAGCCCGGCGCCAAACCTTCAGCGAAGGCACTCCCATTCACGCATGTCTTTCAGAGGCCACTTGACCGCGGGGAGGACATGCAGACTCCACACAGAAGGCACTCCAGCCGTGAATCGAACAGGAGAACCTGTTGCTGTGAGGCAACAATGCTACCGCTGTACCACAGCAGATTCTGAAGAACATTTTATTCCATCTTTTGATTAGTTCACTATGGTGGTTATTACATTATTGTAGTTTAGTTTAACAGACTCTTTTCCATGTACTCTCTATACTGACACCCAAATGTTCTAATACATCATTCTCCCAATTAAACAGGCTATTCTCTCTCAGGTTTTTGTTGATCTTTTTGTTAATTAGTAATGTTTTGGATTTATTATGATTAAATTTAAGCCCTGAAATTCTTCCAAGCTTGCTTAAGGTATTTATAACGGGTCTATATCATATGAGCAAATCGCACAAATTGTGAATGCTCATAATATCGAACATACCAGACCTCGGACTTCCTATTGTGGGGGGCTGTGCCCCCCGCACACCCTGCAAAAAATATATATTCCAACTCTGAGATCGCACTACAGTGAGGAAAGGGCAAATATCCCATTCTTCACTGTTCCGCAACTTCAGAAAAAGCACTTCGAGGTCCGGTACGTTCGATATTATGAGTGCTCACAATTTGTGTGATTAGCTCATATGATATAGACCCTTTATAACATCATGCAAAGAACCATCAATATCACCCAACTTTAACAACATATCATCAGCAAATAATTGTATCTTAGGACAATAGTCCTTATTAACTTGAAAGTCTTTTATAATTTGTTTGTTTCTGACATATGTAGCAAAAGGTTCCAATGAAAGAGCAAACAATAATGGTGACAACGGACAACCTTGAGAATTTCTACTGGTGAGGATAGACATGATCCGATTTTCACATAAACTTGTGCCCCACTATAAATTTTCATTAATAAGTTGACAAAATCTGAGGAGAATTCAAAACCAATCAAAATTCTTTGTAGATAAGACCAACCGATAGAATCAAAAGCCTTTTCTATGTCTAGGCTGATAATAGTTGTTTTTTGTATTTGCATGCTATGCCTATTAATGACAGTAATTTAATAATGTTATCTTGCACTTTTCCATGAAAAATGAACCCTGTCTGATCATTATATATTAGATTAGGTAATATTTTCTTTACCTATTAGCTAATATTGTCATGAAATTTTATAATCAGTGTTTAGTAACAAAACTGGCCTATATGAATCACAAGATTTGGGGTCCTTGCCTTGTTTTAAAATGGGGGAGATAACTGAATATTTCCACGATGGGGGTGTTATAAATTTATGCTTAACCATAGTAAACACACTCATAATTTTCTTTATTATATATTCAGGAAAAATGTTATATAGTTCAGGAATTATTCTATCCAGTCCTAGAGCTTTATTATCTTTTAAATGTTTTATTTGCTCTTTCATTTCTGTTAGTGTTGTTAATTTAATATGTTATTTTTGTTGCATTGACACCTCAGTAGTTATATTTTCCTGAATAAAAGTATTTATTACATTACCTGTCTCCATATCTTTATAGTAGTTTTTGAACACTTCTAATATGCCCATTATGTTAGATGTACTCTTAACTGAGCCATCACTTTTATATGTAATCTCATTAATAAGATTTTGATTATTTTTTTGGATCTTACCACTATTTTATGTAAATATTTAGGATTTACAGCATAAGATTGTAATTTCAAATTTTCCAAATTTATGGCTAACTTATGATTCAGAACTTCTAAGTATTTTTGATTTAGCTTAGTAATTTCATTATGTGCTACTTTGTTATTTGGTTTTGCATCCTTTTTTATCTTGTCTATGTTTTTTTTAAGTCTAAAAGTTCTTTGTCCCATTCTCTCCTTTTTTAAGGCACCAATATTTTATTCTACCATATACTATATATCTATATATCTATATATATATATATATATATATATATATATATATATATAAACTTTAAAGGTGTCCCATAGTATAGTATCAGTCACTTCACCATTATCATTTGTTTCCATAAACATGTCTATTTCTTTCATTATCTATTCCCTAAAGTCTTTTAACTTAGTTATGTATGCAGGAATTCTCTGCAGAAATCTTAAATCATCTGTATGCATACTTAATGTAAAGTTTATAGCATTATGGTCTGAAAGTGAACAAGTCATTATAGCTACTTCACTTATTTTTGAGTATATATTATTTGATACAAAGAGATTCCGTGGTGGTGCAGCGGTAGCGTTGTTGCCTCACAGCAAGGGGTTCTCCCGTTCAATTCTTGGCTGGAGTGCCTTCTGTGAGGAGTCTGCATGTCCTCCCCACGGTTGGGTGGGCGTTTGAAAGACATGCGTAAATGGGCGTGCCTTTGTTGAAGGTTGAACTTCGAGCTGGCACCTCGGCGTTCATCAAAATCTACTGCCAATCAATAGCGGACCGGAGTTCTGCTGTGGCGACCCCTAACCGGGAAAAGACAACAACCACCACCTTATCAATGTTTATTTCTGTACTAAACGGATATGAACAGAGAGTACAGAATAAGGAATAATGTTCTCTCAGACCATGTACATCTTTAAGGTTCATCTGGTTTGTAACTTCTTGGCTTGAGATGTTGGTTTTATTTTACCATTTTTAGAAGCATCATTGCCTGAAAATAGGTAGTTAAAATCACCTGTTGCTATAATTTTCCCTTTTGCAATTAAAGTAATTAGGTCCAGATATTTGTCAACATATTTAGTACTTAGTTCTGGTATCCAGTATGTATTAATCAAAGTATAATACTTCATATTGATTTCCAAAATAACCATGCTTAGCATCCCATCTTTATCTGAAATTGTATCTATAATTCTTGGCATAGTATAATTATTTTTCCATAGAATAAGAGTGCACCTTCTCTTACTCTTAAAACATGAATTAGCCAGAATGGTATAGCCATTAAATGAGTATTTTTGTAGGTCTTTTTTTAATAGATGGGTTTCCTGTAAAAAGATGATCTGGGCTTTATGCATTTTGATATATTTAAGCAAACCATCTCTTTTGACATTATTGTTCAAACCATTAATATTTAATGACAAACATTTATAAGCCATTGACTATAATGTGTATGTTGTTACTTACTGAAAAACCTTTCTTCCACGTTAACTTGAAATCTACTGAAAACTTACTTATCGTGGATGTATAAAGTGTATTAAGCACTACTTTCAAAAACCCAAAACTATTTACAAACACATACATGAATCAAAGTTTCTGGTTTATTTAAAAACTTAACTAAATCATCCATCCACCACCTCTCCAAAACAAAAGGACACAAATTATCCACCTCTGCTTAGAATATAGTTGTTGTTGTCTTTCGGCTTTTCCCAGTTAGGGGTTGCCACAGCGGAACTCCGGTCCGCTAATGATTGGCAGTAGATTTTGACGAATGCCGAGGTGCCAGCTCGACGTTCAACCTTCAACGAAGGCATGCCCATTTACACATGTCTTTCGAATGCCCACCCAACCGCGGGCAGGACATGCAGACTCCACACAGAAGGCACTCCCTGCACTCCAGCAGAGAATCTAACGGGAGAACCTCTTGCTGTGAGGCAACAATACTACCGCTGCACCACTGCTGATAAGTAAAAACAAAAAATAAAAGCATTATGAAAGCAACTAAAAAAATCTGAGTCCATGAAATATACATTAAAATGAGTGTCCAATATAACTGAAGCTATATGAATATGTCACATATAATAACAGCACCTCTGATAAGTAGATATGTCAGAAATACACATCACATCAAAGTATGTATAAACATTAGAAGCTGAAGGTAAGAAGATAGTCAATATTTCCAAGACTTTTCAAGAAACATTAGATGTTTTAACCATTTTGTCAGTCATCTAACATTTTTCATGTAAGGATCTGTGCATGTGTATATTATATATATTCATGTAAGGATCTGTGCATGTGTATATTATATATATATATATATATATATATATATATATATATATAAACATTACAAAAAAAGCATCACAACCCTCTGTTTAGTTACTAAAAGTTTAGTTATGTAATATACGTCCAATGTCAATATGCATAATGAGTTTTCTAATGCAGTTCCTAGTTCATTTGATGTCATTTAGTTCCTAAAAGTGTCACTGAATCTGCAGAATGTATGCATCTATAAAAGAACATAGGTATTTTCAAAGGAGTTAAACACTTTTATCAGAACTAATTATTTACCATTTAAAGTATCTAAGTGAAGGATAACAGAATTTCAAGAGAAAAAAATTCTAAATACAGCCGTTTAACAAGTTCAAAAGTTCAGGTGAAGTCATCACTGTTGTTTCCTCAAGCCGTAGCTTCATAATCTTGTTAAAAAGTATCTAAATAGGCTCATGCACAGCAGAGGTTGTCTCTAGTGAGGAAAAATAATTTTCGGCGGGAAATCAAATCTTGAAACTTTTAGAGTTTACAGAAAGCAAAAAAATAAAAAAAGGCTCAAGCTGTCTTGTCAGTGTATGTCATGAATCTCCACAATAAGAACAGTCAGACAAACCACCAGTTTCCTCACAAATCAACAACATGAAAAAATGAACCCCTTCATATAAAAACAGCTGTTTAGAAGTAACAGCTGCCTCAAATCAGAAATCATTTTATAACATTGCAATCATTTACCCACCAATTAAACAGATCAGAACAAAACGAACCTAGTGTACATGTATATATAAATATATATACATATATACATATACACATACACACGTGGTAGAAGGCTTATATGCCGCCACCAGAATGGATTTAACTGCGGACGAGATGCCGGGAGTCCTAGCCACTAAGGGAACTGGATCAACCAAGCAGAAAGCTTGAGGTCGTCCAGGTTCGGAGTTTTCAATCCTGAAGGATGAGAAATCAGATTTGGAATGGGATCTAAGATCCAAGGAGGAGCTATGAGATGAGACCGCAGGTATGGGAACCAGGTTTGACAAGGCCAGAATGGGGCTATGAGCATAACCTTGCTCCCCAACCGACAAGCTTTCTGCAAGAATTTTGTCATTAACGGGAGAGGAGGATAAGCATAAAGAAGACCGGATGGCCAAGCATGAACTAGAGCGTCTCTGGGGCACTCCCCCGGTGGAGGGATTAGAGCGAAAAACTCTCTGCACTTTGCATTCGAAGGCGATGCGAACAGAACACCCTGGGGGATATGGTGAGGTCAAAAGGGAGGACCCTGCACTGATAATGACTGGCCCCCAACCGAAAGCAGAGAAATCGCCTGTTCATTAGAATGTCCTTGAATCCTTGAGGTCTATGGAGCACATCCAGTCGTTCTCCTGCAGAAGGGGGAGAATAGACTGAATGGTGACCATCTGGAAATTCTCCTTGGCAATGGACAGTTTCACTGCAGACAGGTCGAGAATTGGCCTTAAGACCCAGTCTTTTTTGGCACCAAAAATAACCTGGAGTAATTGCCTGATCCGGACTGGCCTGGGGGGGACGCGCTGGATAGCGCTTTTTCTTAGCAGCTTTTTTTATCTCTAAAGCTGCAGCCTCCCTCTGATTGGGTGGGACATCGGGGAGGCGCCCCAACTGAGGGAGAGGATTCACGAAGGGAATAGAGTAACCTCTGGATATTATTCGGAGCACCCAGCGATCTGTTGTAATGGACTCCCAATGTGCTAGGTGTTCTGAGAAACGTCCCCCGACTGCCTCCAGAGAGGAGCAGCCGGGAAACCCCTCAGGGTTGCTGCGTGGGTCAGTCGGAAAAGGGTTCCCTCGACCCAAAATTCTTCGGCCCCCCTCTGCCTCTGGGCCGGCATTCACCTTGTATTCCCCTGCCTCTGAAGGATGAAGGGTCCGGAGCGAAACGGGATTGTTGAGATTTCCGGAACCACATCTTCTTTTGTCCTCTCTGGTTCCTAGAGAAGGACCTTTGAGGAGCCGAGAAGCGGATTCCGACGGCAAACGTCTTCCCGTCTTTCTTGCTCTGGAGTAGCGTATCGCAGACTTTCTTGCCAAACAACGTAGAACCGTCAAAGGGAGCGTTCGCGAAGGACACCTTGAAGGGTTCCGCAAAATCGTAAAGACGAAGCCAGGCATGACGCCATAAGATGATGCCTGCTCCGCTGGCTCTAGCTGCCCCCTTCGTGGCATGGCGAGAAGCCGCACAGAAGTGCTGGATACCGACTTTAGAGTGGCCATTCGTGCCGAGAAGGTTCGTTTGTCCTCGGCCGACATGGACTTTGGGGGTGACCCAGCGTCCTCTTTGATTAGATCCCGCTGAAGGCAAATCATGTGTGCCAAGTAGTTCAGCACCCTTACGGAGGTGGTGGCTGAAGCGAACATCTGCTTTCCAATGCGGTCCATCGTCCGAGACTCCTTGTCGGGAGGATATACCGAGGAACTATACTAGGCCACTTCCTTCTTGGTGGCAGCCACCACCACCAAGGCATCTACTGGGGAATCTTTGCTCCACGCCGTCCTGTCTGTCGGGGGACTAAGGATTTTATCTGGTCTCCTGGGGTTCGGCTCTACAGTGTCCGGCTCCTTCCATGCCCTGGTAGTTATAAGATCTATCAGGGGGTCGGCCGGAGGGGACGCCCAAGAGGTAGATGGGCCTGCGTCAAACGCCTCCACAAACACAGACTCATCCGAGGAAGGTTTTTGGGCTGACAAACCCCCTCTAATGCGCAGCATCTGCATGATGTCTCCAAAGGAGACGTCCTCGGGGAGTGACCTGGGGGAACCTTTCCCTTCCTCCAAGTCAGTGTCTTCCGTGAGGGACTCGGGGCAGTCCAAGTGCCTCCTTTTACACTTTCGTTTGTGAGGAACCTCCTCGGGGGGGGGGGGGGGCTGTCCGAGGAGGGCTCACCAACCAGGTCCTGTTCCTCTAGGGGAACCATCTGGGACATAGAGGCAGGCTGTCCCTGGGGCCGGATCATGGAAGACAGGCCCGTCTGCGAGGGAATGGCAGGTGGATCTGTAGCATGATAATGGGGCCTCGAATCCCTCGAGAGGACCCTCTCCACGACATCGAAGGCCGAAGGTGAACCACTCTCCCTAGGATCCGAGAGCAGCCCCTTCGGATCCGACCTGTGGATCGGCGCCAAAGCGATCGGACCCGAAAGAGAAGTGTGCTCCGCCCACATGGGAGCCGAAGACACAATCACCCATCCGGATCAGAGGCTCAGCTCACGGCCCCGAGAGCTCAGATCCGAAAAGGGACCAGACAAACTCGAGGGTACAGCCGGTGTTGAAGTAGCAATTACTATCGGCGCCGACTCCCCGGCTCTGACGGCTCCGAAACCCGATAATGGATCGGAGAAGGAGCAATGAGGGGCAAAGAAAGGGGCAGAGCCCCCCCCCGGAGGGGAGGGGAGGCAAGAACACTCCCATCTGCATCTGGGCCTGGAGGAAGCAACGTATCATCTGGTCCATGTCCGCGTCCGAAAGGCTCCTCGTTGATCTAGAAGAAGTCGCCGAGGCTGGCTGGGAAAGGCCGCCTCGACGACCTCAAAGGTGACCGGGTCTCCTCCTCTGGCTCCGGAGAGAAATGTGGAGAACGAAGCTGAGAAGGGGAAGACCTGGAGACCTTCAAGGGAGAACAGAGCTGCTTAGCCGGCGGGGCCGAGGGGGCAGAATCAGCCTGCCGCTTGTGGCTCTTATGCCTCTCCCTGTCTTTTTCCTTCTATCTCGCCTATCCTTCTTTCTGGAGTCCCTCTCTCCCTGGGACACAGTGGGAGGTTTGAGTCCCGGCCAGGGGAGCAGGAACAGTTGGCTGAACAGCCGCAGCTGCGGCTGGTGCCACTGAGGGAGAGGAGGAAGAAGCAGAATCCACGGGCAAAAGGCCCGCAAGGATTAACTTATTCCTCCTGTCCCTCAAAGCCCGGGAGTTAAAGGCGGCACAGATCTGGCAGCCTGATGACAGATGAGCCACCTCCAGGCAAATAACGCACTGAGTGTGGCCATCGGCTGGGGACAGCTTATGGCCACACTCAGAGCATTTAGAAAATATGGCCTTAGGGCCTTCGGCCATGATAACTCACACACACACCCTCACACACAGATAAGGGGAAGGGAAAGGCTAAGACTAACTGACTACTAAAACAATTTAAGCTAAATAAACTAAGGGTCGATTAATACACACACACACACAATTTAGTTTGAGGAAAAAAACAGAGCAAAAAACCCTATTAAATCACTCACAAAACGCCAGGCGCTCGTCACTCGTGCTTCAAGAAGCCGCGGCAAATGAGATCTGAGGACTGGAGGGAGGTATTATGGGTAAGGGGAGGAGCTTGGAGCTCAGATCTCTAGCTTGGAAAGCTGCTGGCTCGGATCCGGGTCAGATCCGATACCCACAGGTTGCTGATCAAATGAAGTTAACTACTTCAGATACATTGTTACCCCACCACTGACCCACTAGAAAAAATGCACTTTGGCATTAAGTCAAATTATACTACAACTGAAGAATTAGAAGACGTATATAATTTGTAGTTACTTAAAAGGGAAAAGGATGTAAAGTACTTATAGTGGGGAAAAGGAACATTAGTAACAAAAAGTAATTGGAAGAAAGAAGAGAGAGAATGTTATTTAAATACTTAGTACTATATGTAATTAGAAGAAGTAGATATAGAAAGGAAAAGAGAAAGTTAATAATAAAGATGATTCACGTTACCTTACAGTATAGAGATTTTCCAGAATCAAATATATTATGATTCATAAAACAAAGCATTTAAAATTAGAAGGAATTTATTCATTTGCCCTTTAGGTTCTTAGTTTTGTTTGCTCCTTCCTTCACAGACCATCCATTTTTTGTTGCCTGTCTCTTCAAACTCTGGGATGATGACCATTCCATTTCTTCTATTTCCAACAGTATTTTCTTCATTTGGATAAATTCTACTGCTTCTTGTAGGGAATCAAAGATCTTCACTCCTTCTGGCAAGGTGATTTACATTCTTGCAGGAAAAAGAATTTGAGCTTTAATATTACCTTTTTTCAAGGACTTAATTAGAGGAACACACTCCTTTCTTCTGGATATGACTGGAAAGGTGTAGTCATTTTCAAAACGAATAACTTTTTCACCCATCTTGCTAGGGGAATTAGTCCAAGCTGATTTCAGCACTAAGTCCTTGTCTTGTGAGGAAAAAAATCTAACTATTATAGACCTGGGGTTAGATGAACTCAGAGACGAAGCTGGATTTGCCGGGGACCGATAAACCCTCTCAATTCCAAAAGAGAGGGATTCAGGCATGTTTAGTGCTGATGAAAACCACTTATTGAGGAAGTGAATCATGTTAGCACCCTCTTCTTTCTCAGGAATTTCATATATTATTATGTTACTCCTCCTTGATCTACTTTCAAGGTCTTCCAGTTTCTCAGCCTGGTGTTTTGTTTCAGAAGAAATTCATTGTGATGTTCATTTTCTGTCACTCTAGTATCCTGGTCAGTTACTGTTTCCTCTAATGCAAGAGTCTGTTCAGATTTTTTTTTTTACTATTCCATTTAGAAGTTCCAATTGTTTACTGCATTCTTGTATGATAATATCCATTTTGTTTTCAAATTTGTCCATTTTCAGTGTCAGTTCTTGGATGTTTTTTATTATAAGATGTAGTTCTTTCTTCACTGCACTCTCCTGGTGTGGGTTCTTCGAGTTGCTGATGTTGAAATCTCCAGTAGAAAACTTCTTGACAGGAATAATTAAAAATTCTCGACTATGTATTAATTTTTGGAAAATAACAGCAAGTCTATGTTAATCGATCTTTTAGTATACTTTTAGTTAGATTTTTCTAAAAACTGAAATACATTTCCTGTCAAGATATTAAAATCTAAGCAAAGCTATGGATTTCTGCTGTTATCAGACTGGCATCTTGGCCACCCATGCCTAGGCTTTCCTGAGCACACATGAACAATTTTGCTTGGATAGTGCAAGTTGCTAACATGTTATTCAGTAGACAAAATATGTATTTAACTGTGTGTGTGTGTGTGTGTGTGTGTGCGCGTAAGTCTTCATTATATCTTTTACATGTGCTTTAATTGTTTTGACAAGTGGTGATTTAGTTGAAAAGCAGTACGTCTGTAATGTTGGAGGGGAAGGGGGGCAGAATATGAACTACTGCATAGCTATCGCTCTTCAAATTAAGCTAATCATGAATACAACATCCAAAATACTCATTTGAAATTCAAGCCATACAAGCTGAATTCATGATGATAACTTATTTGGGGTTTGTGTGTGTGAATTCCTTCACTGCAGTTTGCTGGTTTCGTGTTAATTCCTTCTGTTATTTTGCTGGAAATTACAATAATGTTGATTTAAGAATCTAAGTAGCATTATCTATATATTCTACAGTTTCTTAATTTGATAGTAATTATTGAGCTGCAAATGTCAATTTGCATTCTAACCCCAACTGTTGGTTGCAGATCCGAACTTCGGATGCAACTCGACCTTTACTAAAGCTCGTAGTAACCAAAAAGCTATCAAGCTTCTCCATTACCCATAATGTACTAACCCCCTAAGATACCTCAGATCGTTTGCTGCTTTTCGCAAAAAGATGTGGTCAGCCTTAGCTCTCGAGTTTCATTCAGATAAGTGTAATTTCTTCTCTTTACTATCTTAAATTCCTCTTTATATACAGGTTGATAATCCCTAATCCAAAACCCTTGGGACCAGCCAAGTTTTGAATTTCAGAATTTTTCAGATTTTAGAGCCCTCATACAACATATTACAAATACAGCATAATTAGGAGTCAAAATTTATAATTAATGTTTACTGCTAGTAGTAGATGACAAGACAGCAGTGAAACTACACTAAACTGCATAAACTTATATGATGTGTTATGAAGAATTCAAATGGCTTTTTTTTCAAAATGCAGGTGCACATTTATTTACAGTAAGAGTCAAGATTGTTGGAACCGCTCACTGATCCCCCTACACACACACAGCGTAATTAGCAGGTGCTGCAGAAGGTGCATGGTTGAATCACAGACAGTGACCGTTGTGCAGTGTTTTCCTATCTTTCATTAGTTTATGGTCATCACTGTCACTATAACACTTGAGTAACTTGTCTTTCTCCTTCTTTAAATCATACACAGTGGTAGTTCTGACATCATATTTTTCAGTAAGATGCAAAACTGATGTTTCCTTTTCTTTTTCTCAGTGTTACTCATTGGAGCATCAGCAGCCCTTTTAGACATTTTCACAGTGAAATTAAAGACAAAGCACTAAAGGCATCAGTGAGCAACAGGCACACTTGAGTAATGAGCAGGGCAGACAAGTACGTGAAAAAAACCTTCGGATTTCGGAGCATTTTGGATTTCAGAATTTTGGGTTAGGGATTGTTAACCTGTATTATTCCCTTACCATCTTACAGTATTGTAACTCTTTTTTTATCATTGTTGGAAGTTTTTCACCCCATTTTTCATGTCTATTATACAAGCTAGTGTAATTATACTACCATTGCTGTATTCTTTCTTTTCTCTATTTACCCTTAAAAAAAAGACTTCTTCTGTATTACTAATATTTTCTTATAGTCACAGGTATGCCTGAGAAAGGACCTTCTGGTTTTAAAAAGGGTCTGAAATGTGGGGACAAATTGCCTGTTTCAGACGTTCATACTCTGTGTATTCTTTAGGCCTGCAACATCTTCAGGATTGTACCATTTGCCAGAATTTCAATCCCAGGGCTCTTGTGGAAAGGACAAATAAACTTATCCTCAAAGGTTTACTGCCATTGCCATCTTCTTTTGGTGAAGCTATTGCTGGGACTCAATCCCCCAAAATTAAAGGTAAGGAGTCAATATCAAAGTCTCCTAAGCCTTTCACTTCCTCAACTCCATCTTCAGAGCAGTCAAGGAAGATATTGAAATTGTATCCAAGATCATCTGAGATCCTCCCCTTTGGATACAAAGTAGAAACTAGTACATCTTGCATCCTCAGATCTGACAAAAACGTACTGATTTGTCCAGGAGTTTGACTGAGGAAGATGTGAACAGAATAATAAGGAAGTTACTCTTGGCGCAGATCCAGATGGGTGTTTTAATGGCTCCAACCCCCTTGGGTTAGGAGGGCTGTCCATCTACCACACCACTGCTTCTTACTCCTTCTCTTATCCCTTTGATTGTTTCAGAGTCCCTGGATCCAGGTCTGTCTGGCCTGGATCCAAAGATAACCATCTTTGGACCCAAAGCTAAAGTGCACCGGCTCCTACATATTTTTAGGTTCATAGGTTCATACTAGCCTATCTGCCCTGGGGCAATTATAAGCCTAGCCCGATTCTGTATGGCTTACGCCACCCCTTGATTTGAGTATACTGTGCCCTTTTTAAGGTTTAGTTTACTGTGCCTCTGTCTAATAGTGACACGGGAGTAATCCCTGGGACAAACCTACGATCCCCCATCCACTTATCGAGATTCCTCATGAACAGATTCAGTGAGGTGCTCTGCCTCACATGAACTGGAATTCTATTGCAGAGCGAAGGGAGCCTCTGGGTTATGAACCTGTCCCTCCAGCAAGTTCTATTTATTTCTGTGCTGAGGTTCAAGTCCCTCGAGCGTGTGGCTCTAAGGGATTTAGATTTATTGAGGTGGAGCATGTCCATTAATTCTGGATTTGACATGGCTTTGTATGTCAGGCATAGATCGCCTCGAAGTAGGCGGTATGCAACTGAGTAGAGCTGGAGTTTTTTTAACCGAGCAGCATATGGCATCTGTTTGAGACCCTTGATCCTCTTGGTGAGATACTTTTGGGGTCTTTCTAATTGCTGTAGGTGTCGGGTAAGGTACATCCCAAAAGGGGCATTATATTCTATGATGGGCCTGATGAGGGATGAATAAAGGGGCACGATTACCTCTCTTGATCTAGATGTGAAACCCTTCGTGATGAGGTGGGCTATGTAGAAGGTCTTTCTAACCACTTTGGCAATGTGGTTTTCAAAGGAGAGATTGCTATCAACTTGGGTCCCCAGGTCCCTAATAACTTTCTCTGCACTTAATGGGTTTCCGCCTATGTGGTAATTTGTGGGCACATTGTTTTTGCCAAAGGGTATGACTATACATTTTTTGGCATTTAGCTTTAAACCATGGCGCTGGCACCAGTTATCTGTCTCTGTGAGACCTTTATGAAGGATGTTTGTGTCAGCTGGAGAGTTGATTATGGCGCCCAGTTTGCAGTTGTCTGCGAACTTGGTGAGCCATAGTCCTCCCACGTTTGCCTGTACCTCGGAAAAGTATATACCGAACAAGAGTGGTCCCAGGACCGAACCCTGTGGGACGCCACTTGTGACCGGTTTCGAGTCTGACATGGCTCCAGCAACTCTCACTCTGTGGGTTCTGTCTTTAAGCCAGTTTGCGACCCATATTGTGACATAGGGGTTTATATTAAAGCTGGATAGCTTATCTATGATGCCCGAGTGGGGTATTGTGTCAAATGCCTTTGCAAGGTCCAGATAGGCTGTGTGGACTACCTTCCCTTCATCTATGGCTTTGGTGACTGTTTCAAAGAAGTCAACCAGGTTCAAAAGGCAGGATCTGCCCTTGACAAAGCCGAACTGGGTAGGATCTAGTGTCTGTAGGTCCCCAAAGTCTTTGTTTATGAGCTCCATGATGATCCTCTCCATAGCCTTGCAGACTAAGCTAGTCAGGCTTATGGGGCGATAGTTTCCAGGGTCCGTAGAGGCTCCACTTTTGTGGAGTGGGACCACTGTTGCTGTACGCCATTCTGTGGGCACATATCCTGTAGTGAGGCTGAGATTGTATAGCTGTTTTATTTGAGGGATTAGTTCCTCTTGTAGTTCATGTAGGACGCAACCTGGGACGCCATCTGGTCCCATGGAAGCAGTGTTTTTTGCTTTGGACAGGGCAGCCTTCACCTGAGCATCTGAGATGTTTGGGAGGCAGCCCTCTTCCGGGATAGATACTTGCTCTTTTGGGGGGGAGGGGGTGGAGAAGTTTGCACTGAACCTGTTTGCCAGGATATTGGCGATGTCTGTGGGTTCAGTGTATTTTTTGTCGTTTAGAATCAACTCAGAACAAGTATGGGAGTTGCATCCCAGGTTTCTAACATAACTGAAAAAAGCCTTATGATTGTCTTTGGTGTCCTGTGCAATTTTTCTCTCGAAGCTGGCCTTGGAGAATTTTATGAGGGATCGTAATTTTTTGCTAGTACTGATCAGAGATGCCTTCCCTATTAGGGATTTTGCTCTATCATGTCTGCCAGGATACTGGCGATATCTGTGGGTTCAGTGTATTTTTTTGTCGTTTAGAATCAACTCAGAACAAGTCTGGGAGTGCATCCCAGGTTTCTAACATAACTGAAAAAAGCCTTATGATTGTCTTTGGTGTCCTGTGCAATTTTTCTCTTGAAGCTGGCCTTGGAGGATTTTATGAGGGATCGTAATTTTTTGCTAGTACTGATCAGAGATGCCTTCCCTATTAGGGATTTTGCTCTATCATGTAGTAGCTTCCTCCTTCTGTTGTACAGTTTATTTATGGCAGGGGTCCACCAGACTGGACGCCTGCCTTTGGATGATTGGGTCTTGGTTTTGTTTGGGATAGCATGATCCATGCATTCCTGGAGATGTCCGTAGAATGCATTTATATAGGATTCTGCAGTTTGGGCTGTAGTTTCCACTGGCCCTGGGGCCTTGAAGGATTCCACTTCGGTTTTGAGAAGTGAGAAGTTCGCTTTTGAGAAGCTGTGGTTTTCTGGGCTGGGGGTGGGGTCGGGATGTGGACATCCAGTGAAATTAATTTATGGTCTGATCTTACCAATGAGGGATATACTTCTGGTGTGGAGCATAGAGTCCCCATGTTGGTAATGATCAGGTCTAGTATGTTGTCCCCTCTTGTGGGAGTGGTGACTAGTTGTTCCATAGCATTTGAATTTATAATTTCCAGGAATCTTTGGGCTAAGGTGCTGGGGCTTGAGTAGTGCTTCCCAGTCAATGTTTGGGTAGTTGAAGTCGCCCAATATAATGGTGTTCGGAGAGATCTTAATGTTCTCCAATGTTTTCAGGAAAGTTGAATGGGATTCCTGACTTTGAGAGGGTGGTCTGTAGGATGCTATAAACTAAAAAGCAGTCTTGCCCACTGTTAGTTGCACATGGATGGTCTCCGATACTTCGTGCAATGCCACTAACCTGTATCCTTGATAAATATGGAAACTCCCCCTCCTTTTGTGGTTCGGTCCGGGTTTTGGGACCGAAAAGCATGATATGAGGTATAGCCTGGTAGTGCTGGGGTGCTCTCTGGAGCCTTGAACCAGGTTTCTGTCACTGCACAGATATCGATGTTCTCCATACTGAGGAGAGCTTCGAGTGCGTGCATCTTGAGGTTAAGACTTCTGGCGTTTAGCAGCATTACCCTTAGTTTCTTGTTCCTTGTGCTGTCTATGGGGGTGGGTTTGACTTTTGAGCCTTGCCTAAAAAAGGCACTATATCCAGATGACACTCACAGCCAAAGCTTCCTTGTCAGATCTGAAGCATTGGAGTCAAATCCAAAGGTTTCGGTGCCATCTCTGCACTTTGGTGCTTCAGCACTAGACAGCTCGGCTCTGAATTCCTCCTCAGGGAGATTGCTTTCAGGGCGGGAGTAGACAGCAGTCCAAAAGCCTGCCTTCTTGACACAGAGGACCTTCTTCTCTCCAGATTGATCTGCCGTCAAAGTAGTGAAGAGGGCAATTTCTGCTCTGAGAGGACTGACTGATCCAACCCCCCTGGATCTTAAATCTAGTTCCCAGATGTCTTTGTGCTTGGAGCCTCATCATTCTACTGCACAGGGATGGCCAGCTTGAGACCCCCAGACCAACCATGAAGGTTTCATAATCTCTTCTGACACTTCCCTAGAACACTCAACCAAGGAAATCCCTAGAAAGAGAAGGTGCAAGAGGAGGCACTTGGACTCTCCACAAGAGTCAATCACTGAGGATATTGATTTCGATGAAGGTGAAGGGTCCCCACGATCACCTCCGGAAGACGTCTCCTTTGGAGACATCCTTGAGATCCTTAAGCAGAAAGACCCCCAGCAACCCTTCACCGGAGGAATCAGTACTTCTGGAGGCCTCTGGAGGTGCCCCATCTCCTTCTTGCGTTACTCCACCTGCTGACGAGCTCATTGATTTGGTATCTTGGCAGGTGTGGAAGGAACCTGACTCAGTTGAGCCAATCCCTAAGAGGCCAGATTGGATTCTGGCTTCACCTGTCGGGAAGGAATTTTGGAGTAAGGGGGTGCCTATGGATGCCATGGTCATGGTGGTGGCTACAAAGAATAATTTGCTGAGCAAAGTCCCTCTGTCCATCCCCCCTAACAGGGATTCTAGTGTGATGGACAGGTTTGGGTAGCACGTCTATGCTTCAACGACCTTCTCTCTTAGGTTGCTGAACTCTCTGGCACATTTTACTAGGTTACAAAGGGACTTGATCAAAGAACTTTCAAAATCCCTTTCAGGGACCATTCCTGCAGATGCCCAATTGTCTGTGGCCTCCCAGTTGGCTATGCTCCAATCCATTTTGAATTCATCCACGAGGCTTATTTAGCAAGCAGCCAAAGTTTCCTCAAAGGCAGCGGGTTCAGGCATATGCATTAGGGGACATGCCTGGATGCGCTTATGTGACTGATTCTGTGGGGCCCTTCAAGTACCTGTTCATCAATGCTCCCTTTGATAGCAGTTCATTGCTTGGCCCAAAAGTGAAGGACACATTGCCCAGATCTGAGAAGGATGGAAAGACCCTCTCTGCAGTGGGCATACCTTTTTCGACTCCACAACAATCCTTTTCTAGGGATCAATGAGCTGGTTGGAAAATATGGTTCAGGAAGCCCCAGAGTCCTTTCCAGGACACACATGGAGAAAGTTCTCCTAGGGGAAAGGAGGGGAACTCTAATGGACAAAAACACCCACACAGCAAAGGAGGCCCACAAAACCAGGGGTCCAGAGATTATATCTCTGGCACAGCTTAACAGTGCTCCTGAAAGGAGGCCTGACTGTCCATCTCTGGAGGCGACTGGGGGTTGATTATACCTGCACCAGAGAGCCTGGCTAGACATAAGAGATATTTGCGTGCAGAGGATTATTTTCAGAGGTTATATAATTCCCTTTTCCCTTCCACCACAAACTGTATGCAAAATTCCTGATGTTCCACCCAGTCAGAGGAAAGTAATAAAACTAGAAATACAAAAGCTGCTGGGAAAAAAAAAAAGAGTCATTCAAGGGGTCCCGCTAGACCAGACAGATCTCGAACTTACTCAAGATTTTTTAGTGCCAAAGAAAACAGGAAACTGGAGACCAATTTTGGATCTCAGCATATTGAACAAGTTGGGTTGACACACAGAGTTTTGGATGGCCAAGATTCAGTCCATTCTCCCCTTCCTGGGCAAGGACAATTGTATGTGCTTGATAGACTGTCAAGATGCGTACTGTCACATAAAGATGAACAGACAATCCAAAAGGGATTTATGTTTCTGGCTGGGATCCAGTTACTACCAGTTCAGAGCACTGCCCTTCGGCCTCACCACAGCCCTCAGGGTGCTTATCAAATGCATGGCTGTAGTAGCAGCTCACTTGAGACTGCAGGGATTCCTTGTGTTTCCATATCTAGATGGCTGGCTCATTACCATCCTGGCCAGGCATGGACAAGGGATCAGGTACTTCAGATCTGTTTTCATCTGGGAAGAGCCATAAATTCTAACAAGTCTAACTTACAAATACTCAAATATTAGAATTCATAGGATGAGTCTTCAACATGACATCAGTGAAAGCTTCGCTTCCTCTCTCAAGTGTACAGACTTATCTGATTCCATGTCAAGAGAATAATTTGCAGTATCATCACTTCAGCCCAGTTGATCTTTCAAGCCTTGGGTCACTGTCAGCTGCCATAATCTTACTTCATTTAGCAAGATTTCATATGAGAATTCTTCAATGGATGCTAGCAACGCAATGGTCTATTCCATACCAATGCATGTCAACACAAATAAGAATCACTTAGGTATGCAATAGATACCTCTAGTGGCGTATTCATTCGGATCAAGTTCTACAAGGCTGTCTTTTTATTCTTCCTCAACCCAAGACCATAGTGACCATGGACGCTTTCCAGATTGGATGGGGCGGGGGCACTTTTTGGAGAAAACAGTCCAAGGCACTTGATCCTCTGAAGAGGCCAACTTACATATCAATGTCCTAGAGTAGAGAGCAGTGCTCTTAGCAATGTAGGCCTTCCAGGATGCACTCCCTTTAGGGACAACTGTGATTCAAACAGACAATATGTTGGTGGTTTGGTACATCAACAAACAAGGCAGGACCACATCTTACCCCTTGTGTCAAGAGTGTGGCAATGGGCTATCTCATCCAACAGTTTTCTCACAGCAACATACATTCTGGGGAAATCCAATGTGACAGTAGACAAATTGAATAGGTTCATTCTTTTACCTCATGAATGGTCTCTCAACATGAAAGTGGCAGAAATGATTTTCAGCCGATGGGGCCAACCTTGCTGCGATCTTTTTGCTTCTCCCATAAACAATAAATGCTGCAGCTACTTTGCCCTAATCTGCCCCCCCCAGGGGGAATTACTGAAGGATGCTCTACTTCATGATTGGTCCCCGGTCTACTTTATGCTTACCCACCAATTCCTCTAATTCTGAAATTCTTGCAGAAAGACGCCAGGCTGAAGAGCAAAGTCATCCTCACTGAACCTTATTGGCCTCCTCAACTTTGGTTCCCCTTCCTGTGGCCTCATCTTCTTCACCAACCTTGAATTCTATATCCAATTCCAGATCTCCTGTCACATCAGACAGATATGGTTCATCCAGATATCTCAAACCTAAAGTTAACGGCGTGTTTTTTTCAGTTCTGTTAATAGGCAGACAACCAATTCTCTCTTCCCCTGTCCGTCATATCCTTTTCCCATAAACCTTCAACAAGAAAGCTTTATACAAGTGGAAAGGATTAATTTACTGGGCACAACAAAAATATACTGATCCCTTTTCAGCTCTGATACATAACATACTTGAATTTTTAGCACTGATTTTTAATGAAGGGGCGAGCTCCTCTACCATAAAGGTTCAGTTAGCAGCAATATCTAATTTTTATACTGGATTTGAACATTCTTCTATGGCCTCATCTAAACTTTGTAAAGCATTCTTTTTTTTTTCAAAACAAGTTTATTGTTTTAACATATAAGAGAAATATCATAACAATTTTATACAAATAATTAAAAATAGGTATTATTATAATATTCAACAAAACTAAAGTATTTACAAAGACATCCACTACAATCAGATCAATTAATTAAACTAAAATACTGTGCTATTGAAATTAGAATTTTTTTAACAAATTTTGTAAATTATCCCATACAATAAAATGTGATGTTTTTCTAGTTGTTCTCATTCTAATTGTGTTTATTTCCATATGACACATTATATTCATAACATTTTTAAATTCATTGAACGAAGGAGGTGTATCTGAAATCCAATTTCTAGTTATTATTTTCCTAGCCACTGCTAGGATAGACCATAACAAGGGAAGCTTAATCTTTTAACACATTGAGGTACAGGTGTGTTGAATAATATAAGAGACTTAGAAATAATGAAATTATCTGTAAAAAGAGCCTGCAAAATTCATTAATTGACTTCCAGTATTCTTTCAACTTCATACAGTCATAAAACATATGAGCCCAGTCAGCATTAATTTCTACATTACATCTCTTACATAGATTATCTTTATTATTAATTTTATTCATCATCAAAGGTGTATAAAAGATCTATGTAAAATTTCCATGTATAAAGTCTCCAGACAATGGAAGATGTAGTTCTATAAGCAGATTCCAATATATATTGTTTATCTTGTTGTGTTGGTGGGTCCCCATTAATAGAGGTGAAATAATTCCAGTATGAATCTACATTGTAAAAGTTTCTTGTCTGATAATTTTATGTATATATGAAAGTTTACCTTTATCAGAAACTTTATGCTGTAAATTTATTATCAAGTAATCAATCAGTTTTGGAATAGATTCTTTAACTGTTATAGACATTAGATCTATTCTATCAATGAGATGTTGTCTAAAGATCTGAACCTCTAACCAGCAAGTTTCTCTTAGATCAAATTCTTGTTTTAAGAAATCTAGATTTTTAACTTTATTATCAGATATCAGCTGATACCAGTACTTTAGATTATTATCTATAGCTAAATGAGCTCCTTCAGAAGTAGATGACATAAGCATACCCTGAGTATAAATTATAGGGAATACAATAAAATTCCATTCCCTATATTTAGGGTGCATGAATATAAAGTTACGATAACTAATAATAATATTTAATGGGTAACAGACCATATGTTTAGGTGTAATAGGTGAAGTACAAAATTCCTTTAGCAACCACAACATGGAGTTATTTATAATCATATTTTTATGTGTTAAGGAGATTTTCATGAAGTGCATACTAATTAGCTCCCAATAATCTTTCCATTTTGCGACATATGACCGATCTATTAATAAAGTAATAACTTTTATAATAGAAGAGATAATATATAAATTAAAGTCTGGAAAAGAAATACCCCTTGAGACCAGCTATTAGTATGTTTCTTTAATGCAATCCTAGGTCTATTAGGTGCCCATAAGAAATTTAACATTAGTGTATTCAGTTTCTTGATAGTTATTTTTGTAGGTGAAAGTATTATTGATTGTATTAAGTATAAAATCTTGGGGAATATTATCATTTTAATAATTGTAAGTCTCTCCTCCATAGTAAAAACATATTATTCCAGGTATTAAAAAGATTTTGTATATTAAGAAAACAGGTATTATAGTTATTATATATAATAGATTTAATATCTTTAGATAGTATTATACCTAAATAAGTTATCTGACCTGAGTTGGGTACATATTTAGTAAAATCACTAATGAGAGTATTTTTCATGTATATATAGGTAGTATTTTAGTTTGTTCTTCATTGAATATTAAACCAGAAATACTTTTAAAATACATCATTTTATCAAATAAAGACTGCATAGAAGAATTAGATCCTGCTGATGTAATTAGAACATCATCTGCAAAAAGTTGAATTTTTGATGTTGTATTTTCTTCTATTTCAAAACCCTCTATGTCAGTACTGTTTCTAATCAAATTAGCCCAAGGCTCCATTACTAAAGTGAATAATAGTGGAGAAAGTGGACATCCTTGCTTTGTACCTTTAAGAATGGGTATTTTTTGTGAAACATATGTTCCTACCTTAATATAAGCCAGCGTTCCTTTGTATAAATGCTCAATTAAATTTACAAATGCATCAGACAAATTTGTGCATTTCAGTAAGGTAAACAGATAGTCCCAACTTAGTGAATCAAATGCTGAACCTATATCAAGACTAATAAGTGTTAAATCTTTCTTTTTCCTATTTGCAAAATCAATTAATGTTAAAGTTCTTCTTATATTATCAAAAGTATTTCTATTTACAATGAAGCCCGTCTGATCTATGTCTATAATGCCGGGGATAATTGTCTTCAATCTATCAGCAAAAATACTCATAAACATTTTATAATCAACATTAAGTAATGAGATGGGTCGATATGAAGAACATCTAGTTGGATCTTTATTAGGTTTTAAAATTGGTGAAATAAATGTATATTGCCAAGATGGGGGGGGTTATTAACTCAGTTTGGGCCAGAATAAAAACCTTATGTATTAATGAATATGTAGTTTTAGAAAGGATTTTATATATCTCTGGTATAATACCATCATTACCCGGTGCTTTGTTTGATTTAAGCTTATTTATTTGTGTAATAACTTCTGTATATGAAATACTCTTGTCCAATAGTTTAATCTGTTGTTTAGTAAGCTTTTTATTCATGTTTGTGGTTATAAACTCCTTTATTTTATCTTTAGGTTCCATGTTAATGTTGTTATGGTTAATCTTGTGAAAGTGATTTCTAAATTCATCCAGTATTTCTGGTATACTAGAAACATTCTTCTTTTTCCTTAGAGAAAAGATTTCTTTGATATGGTTTTGTTTATTCAATCTTTTGTTTCATTTTTAAGTCTATGTAAGTATTTGGGGCTTATTGAATAAGACAAAAACTTGTATTTCTCTAAAGTTATTTTAACTTTATGAGTTAAAATTTCTTTGTATTTCTCATTTAGTTTGTTTATTTCTTCAATAACTTTCTTGTCCATAATATTTTCTTTATTATTATGTTTATAAGAGTCTAGTTTACTTTGAATATCTAACAATTCATTATCCCAAGATTTCCTTTTATTATTATACCATCTGATACTTTGTCCATATAGATATGATTTTAAGGCATCCCAAACATAGACAATGGAGACTTCAGGAGTATTATTTATGTCTAGAAAATGTTGTACTTCTGAAAGTATATATTCTTTATAGTCTTTTAGCTGAGTTAAGTATGCTGGTATCCTTTTGATCTGAACATTATGAGTATTTTTATCATGAATTCAAAACAATTGAGTTATGATCAGATATAGGACATGAAATGATTTTGGAATTAATTAAATCTGTTACCATCTGGTTAGAAATAAAGACCCTATCTATTTTTGAATAAGTTTTGTATCTGTTAGAAAAAAGGTGTATGGTAATGATTTTGACTCTATCTGATTATTAATATCATTCAAATGATAAGAATTAGCAAAATCATTTAAATGTTTTGCATTAGATGTAATTCTTCTTTTCTTTATAGTGGTAGTATCACTTTCATGTAGTATACAATTAAAATCACCAGCTAAAATAATATCCCCTATAGAGAATGATATGATCTTATCAATATGATGTTTCACTGTATTAATACCAATTCCAGGTATCCAATATACATTAATTAAAGTGTAAGTCTTCCCATTAATTTGTATTGTAACCATACAAAACATTCCTTTGTCATCCTGATAAGACTTAATGGTTTTAGGAATGGGCATACTTTTATTCCATAAAATAGCCACTCCTCTTTTTTCTGAGTGTGCTCTGAACTAACCAATACTGTATACTTATTAGTGGCTAGTTTATCAATATCTTTTTCAAGAGATGGGTTTCTTGCAGGAAGACTAGATTGGCCTTGTGTAGATTAATGTATCTTATTAGGCTTGCCCTTTTACACGGATTATTCAATCCATTAATGTTTAAAGAAATTCCTTTTAAAGATGTCATTTGGCATTTTTAAAACTCAAGAATCTTATGATCGAAATAACAAATAACAAGATAAATAATGTTACATCTCCTCTTTTAGGTGTACCTTTAAATATAGCTGTATTTATTAAATCTCTTATGGGATTTTGTATAGGATTCAATTTTGTTTGTAGTGACAATGAGTGTACAAAATATATTGTGGATGTCAAAACTATATACATATAACAA